>NC_133123.1:147225678-147526342 GCF_033568475.1 Henckelia pumila | reverse complement strand
AAAACAAATCACCATACACATTACTATCCCACCAACAACAAAAAGAAAAATAAAAAGCAACTTAAGCCAATAGAAAAGAATAATCCAACCATAACCACAATATACAAGAAGAGGAAAAACCATTGCTTGAAAGTACAAGAAAATGCCAAATCCCAACTAACCTGCAGCAAGCCCATCAAAAGCCCCGGCCCTCGTGCTAAGAAACGGAATTAATCCAAAACCCATCAACAAAATCCCTCTCCTTCTGCAAAAGTCGCCGTCTTTCGGATTTTCTTGCTGCATACAAGCCACAGCGTTTCTGTTCCTTCTCCGACTGATCCCATTTCTCGGGCAAGAAATCAAGAAGGAATGCTGCAAAGAACATGAAGCTGAAGTCCCAGTGCAAGCAGAGTGGCAAAGTGGAGACGGGTGCAGGAAGCAAGACTGGGCTATCAGGAATCCCATGGCTATCTTTTTCACGTTTTCTTGATTTCTGGTTGAGAAGAAAAGCACATTGCCACCAAAGCCCAAATGATGATGATTTCAATCCGTTTGGATTTAGATTTTTCATTTATGTTTTATATCAACAGTATGAACTGGAACTAGAAAGACGAAATTGCCCTTCAGAGGTTATGGCATTTGAAGAAGTTTTTCTTCTTAATTAAACAAAATCTTCTCACAAATAAATTAATTTTACAACATGGAGTATTATTTTATGTCAAAAATACTATTTTTTGCCATAAATATATCTATAATTAATTCATGTCACAAATAAAATTCATAAGACAATGTACTCTTTTACGGTTGAGTAACACTCCTGTGCAACGGTCTCATTCGTGAGACGGGTCAACCCTATCCATATTTATAATAATAAGTAATACTTTTGACATAAAATGTAATACTTTTTAATGGATAACCCATATAAGAGACCCGTCACACGAATATGACCCGTGCAACGGTTGCATACAAGTGTTTGCCTTTACGATTTTACTTATATTCTGAAATCGAACTCACGTCTTCCTTATTTTTTTGATATATTATTAGTATTTAGAAGATTAATAAAAATAAACTTAAATATTTATTTATTTGCATAAAAAGGATTTAACATATATTGTAATAAACTATTCCACGAACAATTACATACCATAATTAGTTAAATTTCGAAAAATATTCTAAATTAATCTTCATAATGTAGTATTTGTAAATGTTTTTTTTTTAGAAAAACGATTGTAGAATTATCCTTACAAAATTTTGAAGACTTTGTAAAAAAAAAAAAAGGTGTTTTTTAAACACTTGCAAAAACTCTATAAGAATATGAATAGATGGACATTTTGGTAATTTACAAGACATTTCCAAAAATTGTGGGCTCTTCCTTCCCTAGAAATCTATCCACAATTGGCATGTCATATTGATTTCATTGTTCACCATCTACAACAGCAGCAGCCCCGCAACCCCACCCCAACCCCCCGCCCAAAAAAAAAAAAAACTTTAGTAGTAACGTAAATTTTAAATCAATACGTACAAAATTATTAAGTATATGCTAAAATCAAACATTTATGACTTTGATTTCAGTTAGATTAAATAAAATTTTTAATAATGAAGCATTAAAATATTTTGAATACGAAATTCCAAATCAAAGTATTGATATAATGAGATGATTAAATTTGAATCAAGAAAGTTTTGAGTAGTGTAAGCAAGGCAGCAAATCCAAAAAAGGGCTTTCTTTTTTCTTGTTTTTTTTTTTATTTTTTAGGATTTCTCTATATTAACAAAATAAACCTCTCAAACTCCCTCTAACAAATACAAATCCAAAATATCACAAAAATTTTAAAGAAAAAAAACCTTCAGGTTGCGCTTGAATATAAGTATTTCAAATCTATAGATTTCGATTGCAATTTTAGTGTTAACTATTAAACGCAAAAAAATCTTAAATTTATAACTTGATTATTTACATATTAGTTGGATGAATTGAAATAGATTTCAAATTACCACTTTATATGATGAACTTAAAATTTATCATAATTATCATGATATAATATACATCTTGGCTATAATATTGGTTTTTGATGAATTCTGCAAACTGAAATGCAAAAAAGATAGCTCGATGTCAATAGAAATGTCATCATCTTCAGGAAACAAGTATGCATATATTGTTTTCTTGGTGAACTCACTTGAATGTAAAAACATCTATGAGACTGCCGGCATCATATATAAGATGATACGTGCTTATAGTGTGGCTTGCACTATCTTAATTTACAAAGATAAGACACCATTACTTAAACGAAAAAGGTTGCAACTTTCGTGCATGATAGTCCAGACTAGTCCTCTAACAGTGGGCTCAATCACGCAAGTACACAAAGAACAATTCAAATCTGTCATAAAACTTTATTAGAATTGGAGTACAAAGAAAAGCTTTATCCAACGTTAGCATAAATGCATTTGGTCTTGTTTGCTAGCAACGATAAACAAAAAAGGCAAAACTACAAGCTATTTGGCAAATAAAAAATTGAACAAGCAGAGTTGCAAAGTATGTTCCATAAAAACGCATAAAACCAACTGTACTTTCATAACTAATGCACAAGTCAAACGCAAAAAAGCACTCTTTAAAAAACAAAAAGACTAGACAGAACATAAATAAAATAAACATGCTACAATCACATAGGATTGATGGTACAGAAAGCACTCTTTGAAAAACAAATGGACCTTACATAAATAAAATATTTCAGCAAAACTAAAATCAATTCCTCAATTCAGTATAATAGAAAGACTTTATTTCAACCTCACTCCCTACTTTAGTCTCGATGGTAATGCCATTAACACTTGCTAATATCACAGAGGATGCCAATCATATAAACATGACGTGCTCAACGATCCCCGGAAGCCTCAAAATAGTGTGATAACATTTCCCCATTATCAAGAAAATCCAGCCTCTGTGCACATATGAAATTTAAAGAACCTTGTGTCATTTTACTCGGACACTCATATATGATGGAGAAATTCATTTGATATTTGTCAATAGTCAATAACAAAAGTCAAGTAGAACATCCATGAAATAAATTATCTCTTTCATATACCTCATATTATCACCATCTTTTCCAACGTTGGATTTATATGTAAATAATTATGTGTTGTGGACTGTCAAATAAAGTTAGCCCATAAAAAGTGATCTAAATAATGTTTCGGTTTATTTGGGCTTTAATATATCTAATAGGGTGTGACCTTTAATGTGTAGATACTAGTGTTGAAAAACGGTGTTCAGATCAATTAAGAATTGATACCCGGTGCAGCGAAAGTTTAATTTTATTTTATTATATGGAACGATTTCATATATGGGTATCAAAACTTTTACGATTAAATTTGTTCAAGTAAAAATAAAACACAGTTAAATTTTTACCTCGTCAAGCAAAGGCTTGATCGTGGACTCCAACAGAATTTAATCTGCTCTTCTTGTAAATCTCGGGAACCGATGACAGTCACGATCTAACTCCGGAATTAGGTCCACGAATGAAAAACAGAAACCCTCTGATTGACTGCACTAGAAATCAATCAGAAGTTTTACGTAGAGAATAAACAGATATGATCTGTTAATTCGATTTGTAATTTTTCACAAAAATCACAAGTCGAATTTTCTCCAAAAAGGGATAGAGGATTTCGAAATTCCCCTTGAAAATTCTAGAGTGTATTTTTCGAAAATTGCAATATACAATGTGTCTAATTTTCGAACCCAACACCTTTATTTATAGATAATTTCTAGTTATAATTGTATCAGGACTCTAACTCTTTAAAGCCCACAATCCATAACTTAAGCCCAACAAGTCAAGCCTGTTGTTATAGAAATTAATATAAAATTCATCGTGACTCCGATTGATAAACTGATTTCACCAATATGCACAGAAATCATTTCTGCATCTTTTAGAGTCAAGATAATTTTTCTGAATCCGAATTCAGTGATTTCCAAAAATGTCCATCCCTATGTCATTTTAGGAAATCCCACTTCCTTTAGTTAAGAAGTCCAACTTCTCTTTCATTAAATTTAACTCTTTAAATTTAACTATCTCTACGGGGTTTTAGTAATCCATTACTTGTGTAACCCTCAATGGTTCAGGAATACAGCTAGCCGTGGGCTCACAACTCCTTGTGACTCGGAACAACAATTTCCGACTTACCCATCGAATCATGGTAAGAGCGCCTAGCAACATCGCCCCATGATTCCCTAGGTATTACTGATAGTGCCTGCAAGAACCAGTAGATTTTGGTTAGCGTACAGTACGGTCCCTTCATCCATATATCTCGATCAAATAAAAAACCATTGGTATATCGAGAGTCGTTCGAGATTCGATAAGTATGCATTACATCTTGGAGATCAAATAGTGACATCGCATATGTTACTAGGAAAACCCATTAACCTAAAACACATCATGTACTCTGGCCAGAGATTCGTCATACTAATCTCTCCTCAGATCGCATAGGATATCCACACTCGCAAGTATGTGGTGAATCCTTGACAACAAAGCATCGACTCCTATATGTGTCGTAACTGTACCCAATCCCGACACCTGATGACCCCAATAGAGTCGGTAAACGAGTCAAAGTACAGTACTAGCATATAGAGTCTCAATGATGTTTCAAGTAATAAGGACTAATGGTGTACAACCAAAACCGCGGACTTTATCCACTCGATAAGTGATAACCACTTGGAAAGTTCGAATAGGGTAGTTCGATCATTCATCATATGAATATCCATTTGCATGCTTTGAACATCTCTATGTTCCACACCAATGAAACGTGGTACTCGGCATCGCAAATGCTAGTCTCAATCTCGAGCGATCCTTATCCTTATTTGCGGACGGCTCAATTGACTAGGAACAGTTTAGAATATACAGTGACTATAAGATGTGTTTCATGATAGCCATTCCCATGTGCTACCACATCTTACATACACTATAGTATATTCAAGGTCTTTATCAAAACAACAATAGTATATCATAATATAACATTATGAAAAAGATAAAGTCAATGCCATTATAAAAGTATAAATTATATTAAACAAAAGATTGTTTTACATAGAGTCATAAAAGCCCTTAGACACAAGTTGGCTAACCGGGCACCCACTCTTTCAATCTCTCACTTGCCCTAAAGCCAACTAGTCATACTACATAATCTTATTGCTTCGCGATATTTGTCAAACAATGGTCCTGGCAAGGGCTTAGTAAGCGGATCAGCGATATTGTCTGTAGAGGCCACTCTCTCGACACTGATGTCTCCTCTTTCCACGATCTCCCGGATGATGTGGTATTTCCTCAGTACGAGTTTGGACTTCTGATGAGACCTTGGTTCCTTTGCCTGAGCAATGGCACCCGTGTTGTCACAGTACACCGGGACTGGACCAACAGCTTCAGGAATTACACCCAACTCTTGGATGAATTTCCTTATCCAAACCGCCTCTTTAGCAGCAGCTGATGCTGCAATGTATTCTGCCTCAGTGGTGGAATCCGCTGTGGTGTCCTGCTTGGAACTCTTACAAGAGACAGCACCACCATTGAGCACGAATACAAATCCAGAGGTTGATTTCGAGTCATCCACGTCACATTGGAAGCTAGAGTCGGTATAGCCTTCCAACTTCAATTCTCTCCCTCCATAAACCATGAATAAATTCTTAGTCCTTCGCAAGTACTTAAGAATATCCTTCACAGCTTTCCAATGCATTTGACCGGGATTGGCTTGGTATCAGCTCCTGACGCTCAGAGCATAGGCCACATCCGGTCTGGTAGATATCATCCCATACATGATATTACCTATGGCTGACACATATGGCACGTGTGTCATCTTCTCTATCTCTTCTTCAGTCTTGAGATACATAGACTTGGATAGAGAAACTCCATGACACATAGGTAGATGTCCTCTCTTGGACTCATCCATAAAAAACCTTTTCAATATGGTGTCGATGTAGGTTGATTGAGTGAGTCCTATCATTATTTTAGATCTATCTCTATAGATCTGAATTCCTAGAATATAGGATGCCTCACCTAAATCCTTCATCGAGAATCTACCTGATAACCATATCTTTGTTCACTGCAACATCCCTACATCATTTCCCATGAGTAGGATGTCATCAACATAAAGTACTAAGAATGTTACCGCATTCTTAACTACTTTATTGTACACGCATGGTTCCTTCGGATTCTTGATAAAACCAAAATCCTTTATCGTTTCATCAAATTTCTGGTTCCAACTTCTTGATGCTTGTTTGAGACCATAGATTGATCTCTGAAGCTTGCATACCTTATGCTCGCTTTCCATGGATGTGTATCCCTCAGGCTGCATCATATAGATCTCTTCCTTAATGTTTCCATTAAGAAATGCAGTCTTTACATCCATTTGCCATATCTCATAGTCATACCATGCTGCTATGGCAATAAGGATTCTTATGGACTTGAACATTGCGACTGGTGAAAAGGTTTCATCATAGTCAACTCCTTGTCTTTGAGTATAACCTTTTGCCACCAATCGTGCCTTGTAGGTCAATACCTTTCCATCAGGCCCAAGCTTTCTCTTGTAGATCCATTTGCACCCAATTGGAACAATTCCATCGGGAGGATCTACTAAAGACCAAACTTGGTTAGAATGCATCAAGTCTATTTTCGATTGCATAGCTTCAAGCCATAAATTCGAATCCGCATCAGAAATTGCTTCCTTGAAGTTTCTTGGATCACATCCAATGTCGGGTTCACTTTGATCTCCTTCAAGAAGAAGACCATATCTAATAGGAGGCCTAGAAGTCCTCTCGGATCTCCTAGTAATAGGCGTGTCTTGTGATGATTCTTGAGGTATAGGATCGCTATTTTGTATCTCGGGTTCTTCTCGAATTTCTTCGAGTTCCATCATCTTGCCTTTCTTATCCAATAAGAAATCCTTCTCCAAGAAGGTGGCATTCCTTGAAACAAACACTTTTGTTTCAGCAGGATGATAGAAATAATATCCGATTGAATTCTTTGGATACCCTACAAAATAACATAAGGTGGATCGACTATCCAACTTATCTCCCACTGTCTGCTTCACGTAAGCAGGACATCCCCAAATCCTCAAGTACGAATACTTAGGAGCTTTGCCATTCCATAACTCGTATGGTGTTTTATTTACTGCTTTAGTGTGGACGTTGTTTAACAACAATACCGTCGTTTCAAGCGTGTAGCCCCAAAACGAAGGTAGGAGCTCAGTGAAGCTCATCATGGATCGAACCATGTCCAACAAAGTTCGATTGCGACGCTCCGAAACACCATTAAGCTGAGGTGTCATAGGAGGAGTCCACTGAGAGAGAATCCCATTCTCTTTTAGATATTCCAAAAACTCGGTACTTAAGTATTCTCCACCTCGATCCGATCGAAGTGCCTTAATACTTTTACCTAGTTTGTTTTCTACTTCAGCCTTGAATTCTTTGAACCTTTCAAATGCTTCAGTCTTATATTTCATTAAATATAAATACCCATACCTAGAATGATCATCAGTAAAGGTAATGAAGTAGGTGTTGCCACATTTAGTATCAATCCTAAATGGACCACAAACATCTGTATGGATCAAATCCAACAGATTTTGACTACGCTCAGGTTTCCCTTTGAAAGGAGATTTAGTCATTTTTCCCTTTAGGCAGGACTCACAAGTAGGTAGAGAGTTAATATCAGACATATCAAACATGCCGTCTCCTACTAGCTTGTTCATCCTCCTTGAGAAAATATGACCTAGCCTAGCATGCCAAAGGTTTGCCGGGTTTTGACTATAATCCTTCCTTTTAATTGTTGTTACCGGTTTATCAACATAATTAATTGGAACGTCTTTTAATTTTAAGCTATATAGATCGTTTTCAAGTTGTTCATTTCCAATCAAACATTCATTCTTGTAAATATTGCAAATCTCATTCACAAAATTGCAAGAAAAACCATCTCTATCAAGCATAGAAATAGATATAATGTTTTTGACCAAATTCGAAACATATAAAACATCTCTCAAAAATAACTTAAAATTGTTCTGCAAAACTAAATAAATGTCTCCAATAGCTTTGGCTTCGACTCTAGAACCATTCCTGAGCCTTAGCTGGGTCTCACCCATCCTTAGCTTACGACTTCTTGTCATCACCTGCAAATCATTGCAAATGTGAGATCCACATCCGGTATCCAATACCCAAGAAGAAGTATTAAGCGAAACATTTATTTCAATGTAAAACATACCCTTTGCAGTTCGCAACTGTTTGAGGTATTCCTTGCAGTTACGTTTCCAATGACCGGGTTTCTTGCAGTAATGGCAAACATTTTCATCTTTTATTCCAATTGAAGCTTTGGCCTTTCCCTTCTTATTTGGTACAATCTTCTTGGGCGGGGCAGAACGTTTCTTACCCTTTCCACTTGGTCCTTTCTTAGAGTTAGAAGAGGAGCCAACCAAGAGTACCGGTTTATCCTTCTTTAGTGTGGCTTCATATGTGACAAGCATATTGACCATCTCTTCAAGGGTGGCCTCTATCTTGTTCATATTGAAGTTCATCACAAAACCGTCAAACGATGAAGGAAGTGATAGAAGCAACAAGTCCGCGCTAAGTTCATGCTCCAAAGTCAAGTCGAGTATTACCAACTTTTCAATGAGCCCAATCATGTGCACCCCATGCTCACGGACCGAAGTCCCATCTCGCATGCGGCTCGTCATGAGCTCTCTGACGGTGGCATACCTCTCCGACCTTGACTGAGCTTCAAAGATTTCCTTGAGATTCTTGTGAATGTCAGCAGCATTCACGGTATCCTCGAATCTTCTTTGAAGCTCATCAGACATCGAAGCCTGCATGTAGCATTTGGCCTTGATATTATGGTCCCATCATAAATCAAGTTTGGCCAACTCTTCCGGACTTGTATTAGCCGGGGCTTCCTTCGGAGGCGGCTTCTCTAACACGTAGAAAGCTTTTTCCGAAGTAAGAATAATTTTCAACTTACGGAACCATTTCGTATAGTTTGCGCCAGTCAATTTGTTTTGTTAGAGAATTGAAAACAGTGGATTACGAGAAGTCATTGTAATAGTATACTGAAAAGGAAACAGACAATAATCAATGATTTTTTAATTAATTTACTAAGACATAAAATATGACGAATTTTAATTTTATGAATTACACTCCCACTATTTTAACGATTTCACTACCCTCTAGTGAAAACGGGAAACTGTTTTCCTTAGTGAGAACATGGAGTTCAATTGACAAATCATGATCCCGAATAATATCAGCCAACCATAATTTTTAAAAGGTAGAGCCCAATTACTTCCAAAGTAACCTCCATGTTTTTACCTCATGTCCAATAAGGGCCCAATAATATGACGTCGTTTATTGTGACATGTCAAGATAACCCATCAATATTAAGTTGTGATGGACGGTCGCCATGTGGATCCCCAATAATATGATTCAATCCCATGGGAGTTCCACCCAACTTACAACATGTGTCGATCCAATGTACAGCTTTTCGACGAACGGGTCCCCCCAATAATATGAGCCGGACCGTATCCGCGGGTAGCATCTCATACATTGATCGTTGATGGAAGGTAGGAATATTTAAACAATATTTAAATTCCCTTTTTATTAATCTTGATATCAATTTTAAATCATATTTAAAATAAGGGATTTTTAATTTTGAAAATTTTTCTCATCATGCAATTTATGTATGCTTGCGGGATTCATACAATTTAGTCTAAACATGCATACATCAATAATATCATATATTATTTAAGGATGATCGATCCCATTAACTAATCGACCCGTGGTTGCCAATCACGAGTCTAAGTCCAATCCTAGGTGATATGCAAGTATGCAATGCAATCCTATTACATTGTGCTTTCAATTTACATTTCTTCGGTCTTCATTGTCTGCTGGGCCCACCATTTCTTCAAATCTTTGTCTTCCACCAAGTCTAATAAATTTACAATAAATTTCGATGACAAATATGGGATACATTTTTAGGGGTGGGAATGGGCCATAAACCAGGCCCACTTTTATTACATATGACAATCATATTGGGCTATAAACCAAGCCCATTAATAAACACCAACAACAATAAGACAAATGTAAATCACCTAACATACACCTAAAACATTGGTCATGGCAATCGATAATCTTTTATCCATTAATTAATTCAATAATTAAATAATTGGATAAACATGCAAAAGCATCATAATTTAAAAGATAAAATCATATTTTATCTTATCCATCCATAAGATCATATCTTATCATCAATTGTACCAAAATAATTAATTTTATAAAATTTAATTTAACGGATAAAATTTATAAATTTTCCAAAATTCAAATTTATCCAAAAATCAATTTTAAAATTTTCGGACTCGAACAATTCGATCCGATGCCTCGTGAACCAATCAAAAACAATTTTCGATCGGATCAAAAACTAGAATTTCAAAAAATTAAAATTTTAATTAAAAATTAAAAGTAATTTTTTCTGGGCTGCCCGGAACAATCCCGGGCAGCCCGTCGTTGCCCCTTGGGCAGCGACGATTGCTGCCCGATTTGCCCATTAAAATTCAATTTTAAATTTTTGTTTTGTTTCAAAACCGAGGCTTAAAAATTTTGTACAATCGATTAATTTAATCGTTTGATTTGAGCAACCTGACTCTGATACCACTGTTGGAAAACTGTGTTCAGATCAATTAAGAATTGATACCCGGTGCAGCGGAAGTTTAAAAATTTTATTTTATTATATGGAACGATTCCATATATGGGTATCAAAACTTTTACGATTAAATTTGTTCAAGTAAAATAAAATCACAATTAAATTTTTACCTCGTCAAGCAAAGGCTTGATCGTGGACTCCAACAGAATTTAATCTGCTCTTCTTGTAAATCCCAAGAACTGATGACAGTCACGATCTATCTCCGGAATTAGGTCCATGAACGAAAAACAGAAACCCTCTGATTGACTGCACTAGAAATCAATCAGAAGTTTTACGTAGAGAATAAACAGATATGATCTGTTAATTCGATTTGTAATTTTTCACAAAAATCACAAGTCGAATTTTCTCCAAAAAGGGATAGAGGATTTCGAAAATCCCCTTGAAAATTCTAGAGTGTATTTTCGAAAATTGCAATATACAATGTGTCAAATTTTCGAACCCAACACCTTTATTTATAGATAATTTCTAGTTATAATTGTATCAGGACTCTAACTCCTTAAAGCCCACAATCCATAACTTAAGCCCAACAAGCCAAGCCTGTTGTTATAGAAATTAATATAAAATTCATCGTGACTCCGATTGATAAACTGATTTCACCAATGTGCACAGAAACCATTTCTGCATCTTTTAGAGTCAAGATAATTTTTCTGAATCCGAATTCAGTGATTTCCAAAAATGTCAATCCCTATGTCATTTTAGGAAATCCCACTCCCTTTTAATTAAGAAGTCCAACTTCTCTTTCATTAAATTCAACTCTTTAAATTTAACTATCTCTACGGGGTTTTAGTAATCCATTACTTGTGTAATCCTCAATGGTTCAGGAATACAGCTAGCCGTGGGCTCACAACTCCTTGTGACTCGGAACAACAATTTCCGACTTACCCATCGAATCATGGTAAGAGTGCCTAGCAACATCGCCCCATGATTCCCTAGGTATTACTGATAGTTCCTGCAAGAACCAGTAGATTTTGGTTAGCGTACAGTACGGTCCCTTCAACCAAATATCCCGATCGAATCAACAACCATTGGTGCATCGAGAGTCGTTCGAGATTCGATAACTATGCATAACATCTTGGAGATCTATTAATGACATCGCATGTGTTACTAGAAAAACCCATTAACCTAAAACACATCATATACTCTGGCCAGAGATTCGTCACACTAATATCTCCTCAGATCGCATTGGATATTCACACTCGTAAGTATGTGGTGAATCCTTGACAACAAAACATCGACTCCTATATGTGTCATAACTGTACCCAATCCCGACACCTGATGACCCCAATAGAGTCGGTAAATGAGTCAAAGTACAGTACTAGCATATAGAGTCTCAATGATGTTTCAAGTAATAAGGACTAATGGTGTACAACCAAAACCGCGGACTTTATCCACTCGATAAGTGATAACCACTTGGAAAGTCCGAATAAGGTAGTTCGATCATTCATCATATGAATATCCATTTGCATGCTTTGAACATCTCTATGTTCCATACCAATGAAACGTGGTACTCGGCATCGCAAATGCTAGTCTCAATCTCGAGCGATCCTTATCCTTATTTGCGGACGGCTCAATTGACTAGGAACAGTTTAGAATATACAGTGACTATAAGATGTGTTTCATGATAGCCATCCCCATGTGCTACCACATCTTACATACACTATAGTATATTCAAGGTCTTTATCAAAACAACAATAGTATATCATAATATAACAATATGAAGAAAGATAAAGTCAATGCCATTATAAAAGTGTAAATTATATTAAACAAAAGATTGTTTTACATAGAGTCATAAAAGCCCTTATCCACAAGTTGGCTAACCGGGCACCCACTCTTTCACATGGTCAGTAAGCATCCAAAAAAAAATTCAATATTGCATTGACATAAAAACTTCAATTGATGAGCGAACAAATGTATGATGTAAATTGCATTTTCGGAACGCAAATAAATTGTCCACTTGATATTTAGAAGCATAAATTCTCCATCCACAACTCTTTTCAGTACAAGGAGCGATTACTTTTTCACTATCATTATTTCTATAAAAAATGACCGTCTTGTAGCAATAACATAATTTTTAACACATCTTTTAAATTCAACAACATTCTTGAATTTTTTACCTACACCACAGATATAATTAGTCCAAGCATCTAGTGTATTGCACAACGCGGCTTGATCGGATTCATTACCACTATTTGATTGTATGTCTTCTTCATCAACCTCTGCCAATTTGATATAAACGTGTTAAGTGCTAGATACACAAATTAAGTACTTAACATACGTACACAATGTCAAATATTGGATGTAAATAATATTAGTGTTTTTAAATAATTCATATCATGTGCACTTATGCTAAATATGCGTTCAACTATTTATCAATATTTAACAAGTAATAATCTGCAAGAAAAATTTATATATATTATAATACTAGAGCACAAATTATATAACCATAATATTTTCAAATTTTGCACGATTTCAAGCTTACTAGATCTAAAATAAAAAATTATAAAAATACAATATGTATAGAAATCTAATATATTTTACCTCCAAAAATTTAGGCTGCTGAAATGTTCTTTTTCCTCTCTGCCCTCAATTCAATCATGATCAACTTCAAACACATATGAAGATGGATCATATTTAGGACATCGTCGTCATTCAAAGTCACGTACATCTTGTGTTGTGGAACTAAGTATTGCAAAATCATAGATTCTGGAGTAATCTCAACACATTTGTTTCCAAGCCTCACAAATATATCCATCAAACTACAACCACTGAGAATTAAAATAACAAACAACTGCTTCTTGCACTTACAACCACCCAAAAATGAATGATTGCAAGACCTACTTCCAGATTCCATTTTGAACCTAATACACACACAAAAAAATACAAACTTGATTGATATGCATGTTTCAATACTGGAAAGAATTTTTTGACAATTTTTTTTTAAAAAAACAAACAATTTTTTCATTAAATAACTAAACAATAAAATTTAAGGATATAATTGTATTCCTGTAGAGATGAACATATATATTTACAAGAAATCAAACTTTATATTTAAATATTATGTAAAGACGAACATATTTAAAGAATTTTCAGACAAACTTTAATGCTTCAATATTTTGAAGAATTTTCAGTAATTATTAAATGATTTTAGTTGTTAATTACAAAACTCAACCATAAAAATTAAGGATAAACTCTATGAATATTATCCCTACAAAAATTAAATACACGAAACACAAAATCAATATAATACTAAACCATAAATATTGGAAATGAAATCGGTTGCATTCAAAAAATGTCAAAAATTTATAGAAAATCACACAATAACAATCACAAATATTAGGAAATCGTTAAACTGAACCAAATTGTGGATAAATTCACTAAAAACGATGCAATTTAACAAAAGAAATTCATAAAGATTGACGAAAGAAATTCACCCACAACTCACCTAGGCTTATTTCTCCAAAGTTATGCAATCCTAACTTCAAGGATCGTTTAGCCCCACTGCTTATTAACTTCAAGGTTTACGGATTTCTTTCGCACGATGTACATCAAGATTCAAAAAACAGAATAGAAGAGAAAAATTGATGGACTCACTTGAAGAAAGAAGAAGCTTATGTGCCTCAAATTTAGGTACACAACCTAACGGATTACTGACTAATGGTAAGTGGATATCGTATGCACGATCTCTTCAATTTTGGGGATTAGGGTTGAAGTTGGTGAAACACGATGTAAAGAGGATGGAGGCAGTAAAATTATTTATTGTTCCAAAGAAATAAAAAAAGGTTATTTGTGGGTTTTCATTAAAAATAAGGTCAATTGGGTAATTTGATATCAATTAGGGAGTGAAAACATAGAAACATGTTTAGTTAGAAAGTGCAAATATATTTGTTCTGACAGAGGGACTGATGACAAAGTTGAAAAAGGTGTTGAGGATTTTAGGACAATTAGCCCTTGAACTATTGTACGGTATAAAATATTTGAGATGCATAATTATCATAAACTATAGTGTTTAGCTAAAAAATATATCGAACTCAAGGTATAAAACATGTAAATCACAGGAAGAAAAAGACCGATTAGAGACCGACAAATTGAACACAAAAGAAAAAAAAATTTAAAATATAATGTTCCCGGTTTAATAGTTAATTAGATATTTAATCATAGTATCCGAAATTTGAAATTATCCGTAAAAAATATTACATTTGAATTAAAAAAAATTAACAATTTAAGACGAAATATGATAACTTCAACCTCGATCAATCAAACAAGTAGTTGTCACGTACCACGGTGGTGTAATTTTCTAGTGAAACAAAAAGCACATGATGAACTATTATCTAATTTTCATTTGAAAATTATGCTAAAGCATATTAACTCGAATATAAATAAATTAATATGATAAATATAATATCTAGGCATATTAAACACTCATGAAGAATCACAAACCTTAAGAATTTATTTATTAAAAAAAATTAACGAGCTTCAAAGGTCGATTAATAAATTAATAAAAGGACGCCTAAGCCTCTTGTTTTTCTGCATTTAAACCCACATTTTGTTCGCCAAGATCCAAAGGACAACATGCTAGGGACGAGTTTGACTTGGATTTCTATGTGAAGAAGCATGCAGCTTTGTCATTTTGTTTTTTGTTTTTTGATTTTTAATTTTAATACAAATGTCACAATAATACATCACAAATCAAGGAGAGGAGGCACAACGTCCCACCCCTCTTGATCAAACATAGAAACACTTACTCTGACTAATATATGAGCTATCGTCCAACTCGTTGATCTCGAAACAAAAGCAAAAACACAATTAACTAAATCCGATGATAAAAATTTACAACTACTTTACAAATATTGTGGCCCCAAACGACTTGTTTTAGAAAACGTTTATGGAAATAAGTACCAAAACCTTTAGAGTTTAGTGCTTAGAAAAATAGTAAATCCCTCATTTTTTTTGTCTATTATAAAGGGGTTATACATACATACATGCATGCATATATATACTAGTTAGTAAGGTTTCATACATGTGAGATGGTCTCACAGATCATCTATATCAGGAAACAATTCGACCCGATCCATATCTATAATAAAAATCAATATTTTTTATATTAACAAAAATACTTTTCTTGGATGGGATTAAGTAGGAGATAAGTCTCACGAAATTTGTAAGGTGTAAAATATTCTTTTTAAAATGATCAGTGAGATTGTGGAGTTTTTGGGTCCTATCGATGCTAGCACATGTTCACGCGAACATTTCAAGTGCAAAAAAATTGAGACGTTGAATCTTCATTCGACACTACCCGAATTAAATAGCATTGACAGATCCGAGTTTTTGTTATATATATACACATGGGTAATAATGGGCCCACCGTTTCTATCACGTGGAGGCCGCCCCTGGAATTTATCTAATCTTTATCAAACTGCCTCATGCTGGTTTTTGATTTTTTTTTTCAAAATGGATAGTTCATTCCTTGCTTTTTAAAAAAAAAAAAAATTGAACACTGCGATAATAATTCTAAGTTTTGTTAAAAGTAAATATCCAAGAGATTTCCTTGGTTTAAAGGTTTATTGTTATTACAACAATGTTATAATTAGTATGTTATAGCATTAAATATATACATATATTCAAATACAATGTCTAATGGAAATATATTGATGTCGATTTTCTAATAACATATACAATGAATGAGACTGTTTGAATAGAAGTCTACTTCAAAAAATTACTAAAAAAAAATTGTTGACTAAATTTTTTATTTCTAAAAGAGCATGTAAAATTTATAGTCATTTAATAACATTGAAATTATCTAATAAATAATCGGTAGAAGTAAAAGATTTTTCAAATGGAACGAATATGTCAGAGATTTGTAGTGCACCAAGTATTCGACTGCCCACATGAAACTTTGGGCTGATTCAATCAGAAGTCTCCCCAAACAGCACTTTGTCAAATGGCTGATATTTGACACTTTCTATTGGCCAAATCATCTGCTTTCTAATTCTCTGATTCTCTCTATATATTAAGGAACAATTGTTGAAATTTGAAAACTTATCGACCTCAAGAAGTTTTCTCCTTGCCACTGTGCTGTCTTTGTTTTCATTCATTTTCATGGAAGTTTTTTTTATCATTTTAGTGCCAAAAACAGGCAAAATTTAGGGACCGGCATATGCCAAGAATTGACTAGACTTGAGAAAACTCTTGCACCTTTGTATTTTTCTCGCGCCTAATTAGAAAACCCAAGAGAAATTAAAGGTCTTCTTTTTGCGATAAAGAAAGCTGATCTTTTTGTTTTGTGAAGAGAAAGTAGTTGTATTTCATACCCTTTTGGTGGATTCTGCTATAGCCTCGGCCTGTACATGGAGCTTATCACGGGTCTGCCGGATGATGTTGGATTGGAGTGTCTGATTCGGATTTCTCAAGAAAGTTTTTCTTCTGTTGCATCGGTTTGCAGGAGATGGAAGGAAACGGTTCACCTGCCGGAGTTTTGGCGGCGGCGGAAAGCCGCGAATTCGGCGCAGAAAATCGTAGTGTTTTCTCAGGCCAAGGTCGGGGACTTGGGGCAAGAACCTGGAAGCAAGAAGCATTCACCCACTCAGGTTTACAGGTTAACCGTTTGCGAACCGGAGACGGGTCGTTGGGCCGAGCTGCCGGCGATACCGGATCAAACGGCCGACGGGTTGCCGATGTTCTGCCAGCTCATTGGAATAGGGTCGAACCTCGTTGTGATCGGCGGCTGGGACCCGACGACATGGGAGGTTTCGAATGATGTGTTTGTTTACAGCTTTGTTTCTGCTAAATGGAAACGAGGCGCCCCCATGCCTGGCTGCGGGAGATCTTTCTTTGCATGCGCTTCTGATGATCGGCGATTCGTGTTCGTCGCTGGAGGGCACGACGGCGAGAAATCTGCGTTGAGAACCGCCATGGCTTATGATTTGACTGAAGATTTATGGGTTATGCTGCCGGAGATGGAAAAGGAACGCGACGAATCTGCCGGGATGTTCCATCACGGCAAGTTTTATGTCGTCGGAGGATATGTCACAAGCATGCAAGGTAGCATGTTAGGGATTTGATATTCTTTTGAACATACAGCAATACGCATATTTTCTTTAAAGATATTTGAATTGTGATGATATGGCTCTGTTTCTGTTCTTACAGGTAGATTCGAGACAAGTGCCGAAACATTTGATGTTGCTTCTTGGCAATGGGGTTCAGTTCAAGAAGATTTCTTGAACAGTGCAATTTGTCCAAGAAATTGTATTGGCAATGCAGACGGGAGATTTCTTCTGTCCTGCAGCGGTACCGTGGCGGCACTGCAAAGATCGGAATGGAAAGGGGTGGCGGAGCTGCCAGATAATGTGCAGAACACGACTCACATGACAGGGTGCGGGGACAAGGTGTTTATGATGGGTATTTCGAGGTCCCGTGGACGGCACCAGATGTTCGTATCGGATTTGAAGAGTTGCAGATGGGAAAGAGTGGATGCAACAGATGATTTTTCGGGCCATGTTCAGTCAGGATGTTGTCTAGAATTGTAAGATTGTATTCAGAACCATGTACAAGTCCATCAACTTAGTTCCGACACAGGATTCTATTCTGTTTTATATTGATAAATGAAGTGTTATTAAGATAAATATAAAATGATTTAAGACAGCCACAGGTATCATTTAACTAAAATATTAGAACACTTACAAGGAGAATATAGACTGTTCGGGCTCACTATGTATGGGAATCAAGAAAACAGAGCACGATAAATGTAAAGAAATTTCAGTGGCTAAAGAATTTTGTAAATTTTCGACCAACAAAAGAATGAACTGTAGGTAGCGTGGCAAAGGCTACTTTATTCTCATGCACGAGTACAATACCTCACCAAATTTTTGGTACATGTGCTTCTTCAAGTACTTTTTCTCTACTTTTTCTCTCCCTTTTGCCCCCATTTCCTGTCTTGCTGAAGGATTTCGAAGAAGAAATTCAAGATTTCTTGCAAGAATTTGAGTCCCTGGACGTCCCAAACGATGGAGAAGACCGGTTCCGTTGTGCTCGACAATCTCTTTCGTGCCACCAGAATCAGTTCCCAAAACCTGCAATTCCAGAAAGTGTTCGTTGGGGGCGTTAAATTACAAAACGCGAGTTTTTACAACTCCAAAGAACTACAAGAAAGAAAATGTATGGCCTCTCAAGACCATGCATCCATCTACTACTACAATTCTCAGCAGAGCACTGATTCGTGGAGATGCTTTGAAAGCAGCTTGCCCAAAAGCATAAATTATGGACCATTGTGTAATTTGAATACGTAGGTGAGCTCTATATGTTCTAAGGTGATGCTCAAACATGACCAAAAAAATAACGAAAATTTAGACAAGTAACACCGGTCAACTATTTTTCGGGAAATAGGCCTCTGCAGTGTAATGTCCAGGGTTATATTTTAAACTGTCCCAAAAAATAATGACCATCTTATAAAGGGAACGCAATTAACTAAGGAGATAAAGTGCCATACAGGAAGTCCAAATGCCATAGCTTCGATTGTTACTCTTCCAAATGTCTCTCCGAGCCCCTGCATAGAAGTAAAGCAAGGATAATATAGAATTGTATAAATACTAACCTGATCAGTTAAAAAAAATGTCACCTATTTCAATCCTATGAAGTAAATGAGTATGTAGCCACATGAAATGTGATAAAACAAATAAATGTACGGTAAATACTAAATCCTTGGTCACCTCTGAAAGATCGCATACAAGCTGTCATAAATGTGAGAAACATCAATTTCAGAAGAGTTCATGCAATGTGATGATAGTCGAGAACTAAAGTGTGAGGTGATCTGCGCGCTTCATTGATTAACCAGAATAGCAGATCACGAAGAGACAAAAAAGTGATCTATACCATGGGATTTTCATACTGCTACAACAATGCATCTATTTAATGCACGCAATAACTATCACAAGTTTGTGACATATTTGATTTTCTACAGCTCCGCAATATGTAAAAAACTTCTAGCATTTAAGAAGGGTTGGTTATGGTTTTAAATTTTAATTAAGCCCATATATTTTTGCTTGCAACCAAGTCCCATATTTTTTTAAATCTTCTCTAGCCTATAAATATGGTGCATATTTCAAGGGACACATGAGAGTTAATAGAGGAACATTCTTCGTTGTTCCTGGCCATAGGATGGACCAAAAAACCGGACATGTTAAATTCATGGCATCTTGGAATTTCAGTTATACTTATTTTGCCTTATAGCTATTTATTTGACGTTTGATGCACAACAAGAACCAGTTATCTTCTCGAAGCTTGAAAGTAAAAATTAAAAAAAAAAAAAAGGAATTTATTGAACATGGCAGGACAAGTTGGATGAGAGCAAGAAATACTTGTCGTAAATAGATATATGCGTGTAATGGAGTACCTGGGCGTTCATGACATAAACATCTGCTGCAGCATAAAGGGAGGCAACCCGAGTAGTTGCAGGAGTCCACAATACAGACTCTGACACATTTGAATGCACAGATAGATATTTAAGAAGTGTTTTGACATAAAGCACCTTGTTACTTTTAGATCCAACTGAACCTATGAGAATTTTCATATTCCGTTTCTTTTCTCCAGTGCTTTCAAGTAACAGTTTTCTCATGCCAGCATCTCTGTCAAACACCAGCTGATCAGGCTTAGTCTTGTCGGTGATGATCTTGGGCATTTTATATCTCTTCCCCAGTGTACTGTGATGTAAGGAAGAGCCATCAAAAGAACTGGGCCTGTTGGTGGATCCAGAAACATTTTTCCCATCCTGAAGTAGAGCTCTTGAGTAATAATCATGATCTATCACTGTTGGATCTTTGATGTCAGAATCATTCAGCGGTTGACCTTGTTCAACCAACAAGCGTGCCGATTCCAGAAGCAAAAATTGTCCCTTTCCAGGATTTATACTGCTCAAAGAAACAACAAGCATGTCGTCATCAGTCAATCCCATTTCTCTTCTAACTGCAATTCTCAATGATTGTCTCTTTTCCAGCATTATCTCGGGGGTGAAAGATGGAGTATTTAAAGAGCAGGGGATGCCCGCAGCAAAGGCTAGCTCATCATTAACCGACAGTGGCACCAGAGCAGGCTCAGTTTTCAAGTGGATATTTTCTTCCTTGCACCAGGCTAGCCACTGTTTGGACTGTAATTCAGAAAGAAAAATCAACTTTTTTACTCGGTTGAGGACAAGTTTTGTTCGATTGAAGTACTCTCTTCTGTTCTCCATTATCCACCACATGATTTGACTAGAACCCAGTACAGTGCGTGAGAGATACTGTTCTGAAACCATGATTTGAAAGATAAAAACAGTGGATGTCAAATATATATCCACACAAATCTTTAGCTTAGATGGGAAACCTTCGCAGTTACGTTCTAAGAAAGTCATATTAAATCAATCGGTAATAACTCAATAATTTTGGCATTTTGCTTTTGATCAGTCATTTATAATAATTCTGATAAAATACAGGCACAACAAAATGCAGATATGGTGTCACAGCAAGTAGTTAGTTAGGTATACACTACAAGTCTCATTTTATGACACTGAAAGCGTCACTAAGTACAAGGAAGTCGAAGTCTATTAATTCTGGTGCAAATGCACCTCATCCGCTATATAACTGCGGACCATTTGGACAACAACCTCTAAGGGGCAGAGTTTAGTGAATTTTCTATTCACCGCAGCAGAAAGTGCCAGAGTTAGATGAATTTTCTGTTTACAGCTGCAGACTCAATGAGATCTTAGGACACATACAAATTGTGGTATTAGCAATCATTCTTTTCAGCAATTTGATAATGAGTTAGAATAATCAGGTAAAAGGAAGGAATAGCTCATGCCCTTGACATTGGATTTTTTTTCACTTAAGCAGCGCATGCACGTTATTACCTTGAATAACACAACTAATAATGACAGATAGAGAAAAAGTCGTTAGAGAATGTAAACTTTGAGAACAGAACTGCTTCCTGTATAAGCTCACCAATCCAGGATGCACAGACAGCGGACCCTGCAATGATGAGATCTGCTCTCATAGAAGTTTTGAAGCTTAGATCAGTCTTGTCCGGGAGCACTTTGATTTTTCTTCTGGCAAGTTCTTCCATCAAACCACCTTTCTTGTTCAGAACTATGACAGAAATTGTGGCTCCACAGCTCAGAAACTCTGAAGCCAACTCCAACATCGCTAGTGGAGCTCCAGTCATGGAAAGCTCATGGAAGATCAAAACAAACTTCCTAGACCAAACCAATCGCGCAAATGCCCCCTTTCTGTCACAGGTACCTGACCGTTTCTCAGGACTCCACCCAAAAATTGCATCTTCTATAGAGCCAAAAGGTCCAACAAGATGCCCATAAGTCATATTTTGCATTGGAACCTCCTCTTCCTCCACATCATCTTCACTTTCTATATCTTTCAGAACCACCTTTGGCTGACCTGGGCTCTTTCTACGAGAACTACGACCTGATTTCTTGCTTCTTTTCTTTGAAGAACTGTTTTTTTTCAATGAAATACCACTTCCATTCTTCGAGAGAACCACATCCACATTCTTCAAACTAGACTGATTCTTACCAGTCTGCAAGTTAACAGCTGTAGAGCTGACATTAGCAATCAAGTCCCTCCTATTTTTCTGTTGTGGTTCGGAATACTCACCACTCGACTCACCACCATATCCACCACTAAAAAGATCTTCCTTATTATCTCCATGAGCCCATTTTGACTGGAAATAGAACCCCGCATAAGCCCAAAGAGTGATCAAAAGCAACCAAAGCACAATGCGGTTGCTTCTAAACCATTGAGAACTAATCCCGCCACTCCTAATCTCTCTTCTCGGACTGCGACCAGAGTTCAATCTCCTGAAAGATGGAGAACCCCTCGGTGTTGACTTCCCTGACGAACTCGACTTCAACGCTCCACCCCCAGGCCTCAAAGGTGACGAACGAATCACATTGCCATCTTCCATCACTGAAATTCTAGATCACCCCACTATCACAATTCCAAATACGCATACAATAACATTTCAACAAGGAAAAACCAACAATCACAAACGCCGAAACCGTGAAAATCTCTTCGACGTGTAACTAGACATCAAAACACACCAGTATAAATGTAGAATCACTCTGTAACATTAAACATCAATGCGCAACGCTTGCCTGTCCAAGAAAGCAAAAGTTCCAAAAATCAAGAATTAAAAACAGCAACACCTCAAGAAAATGTGCGCTAGCTAAACCAGAAAACATCAGTTTATGCAAATACGAAATCAAGCTGTCCAGCAAGAACTACCAACAAAACACCACTCAATTCTTGAATAGTCAAACCAGCGTTTCAAGAAAAAAAAAAAAAAACGCATACAATGAAATGTGGATCCACTAAATATTAACACAAAGACCGGAAAAAAGAAAGAGAAAAAAAACTGTTAAGAACCAAAAACTCATCGGAACTCACGGAATGGTGTGCAATAGGATTAAGCTGTGCCGGCAGCAGCTACCAAGTGATCTTCGCACAAAGTTTCAGCAAGTAAACAAGATTACGAACACAATCAAACTCGATCTTGAAAAAACTACACAGAAGAAGATCTCGGAACTGAAGATCTTGAGTTCAACTACCAACGTCGCCGACAAATCCAATCAATATGTTCACGTTATTTCATCGCTGGAACTTTCAGCACCGAATTCCCAGCTCCGGCTGCAACTCCGGCGAGTTCAACAGAGAGGAGGAGTTGCTCCACACCGTCGTTGATTGGCGTTGAAGTAGAAGCAGTAAGAAGATGAAGGATGGGGTGGCACGTGTGAATAAGCTCGCTCGTGTAAAGTTCTGTTGGGACTGGGAGTGACAAATAATTATTATTACTTTTTAGTTTTTTTAAGCATATTATTTATCAACTTCATCATTAATTGTATTTAATTAATTAGACTGAAGATACGCCAGAACAATTTCCCTATTGCCAGAACGAAGCCTCTTTAAATGTCAATTTTGACCTCACACCAAATTTATTACGAACATATACTGATATTTATTTTTTAAATTTTGATATATTAAAAGACTAAGATATTTCGTATCTAACTACACATAAAGAAATTTTGATAAAGGATTTTACTTAATTTAAAGATTTAGATAATAAAACATAACGTGTGAAATAGTAGATTGAACTTTGAACATGGACTCATGGTAGAAAATAGAGAGGAAAATATATTATTAAATATCGAAATTAGTTATTATATATAAATCATAAATGTCCTTATCATGTCTAAAGGCAACTTTGTCGGTGGGGAACTTAATAGTTATTATTTTTCATGTTTATTACATATAAGTTCACCTCCTTGAACTATATAATAGTTTTACCCGTCCATATTTGTTTTTGTTTATGTTTTTTTTTTTATATATAAGGATGAAATTCACAAACACATTATTTTTTATTATGCACTGAATAAATCATCATATTAATGTAATAATCTGTAAATCATGTTAATAAGTGAAACTGCATCGTGACAAAAAATATTTAGAGAAGAAATCAAAATTCCAATTATTGATCAAAAGCTTCTCTATATATATACACATATGTTCATTTATTTGACAATTGGTAATCATGACTTTTCATTAGTTGAAACGTCAATTGACATATTTGTATATGTACTTCTAATTATTCAGACAAATTATACTCCGTCCGTCTATATTGTCTATGTTTTCTTTTTTATTTTTCCCAAATATATAGTCATATATCATATTTAGTAATATTTTTTTATATTTTTTTTACTAATATACCCCTATTAACTACACTTTGAAAATTGTGCAATCATTTTTTAATACATTAAATAGGGATAAAATAAAAAATTTATATAAAATTTGTTTTCCCAATGCATTTTTCTTAATCTGTGTGAAAATCCAAAGAAGACATTATATATGGGACGGAGGGAGTACTTTTTATCATCATCATCATTAGAAAAAAAAAATGCTACATATACGATGAATTTTGTACGCCAAATCTTACAACACAATACAAAAATTAAATATATCAAAACCTCACGATAAATTGAACACAAAATCTAACGATATAATTGTTGTAAATATCGTTGTACATAATATTTGTTGTACCTTCAACATTATTCATAAAAAAAATTTAGCTTAGTCTATTTGATTTTGACTTGGAAACTATTTTTTCTTTTCTCACAAATCAAAAACATGATTCTAAAGCTGTAAAGCATTTCTCTAATTAAATTCAATTTAAAAAATATAATATAACTTTAAATTTTCTTCGTTAAAGAAAAATAATATATAAAATACATATAATTTTGCAAGTCATTTTCTGAACCTATATATTATATAGTCTCAAATACCATCCCCGCAAACCAAGCCTTTATCTACTACAAGTTTGGTATAGGGGGCGGAGGCGGAGACAAAGGCACCCTTTGCAAGTGCGGCACCGACGTTGGAGGCGGCAGAGGAGGTTTACAGACGGCGGAGCAGCCTAGCAGGCAAAGATAATTCGGCGGCTGCGGCCACCGAGCGGCCTTACATCTCTCATGAGCACATGCCCTGTAACATCTCACGTCGAATTTTCCGGCAACAGCCGACGACACGACCATCATCATCAAAATTATCCCGATGATTATTTTCCCTTCCATTTTTTTTTTCTTGGAGGATTTGGTTATGAGATTTTATTTGAAAAAATGGCCACCATTTTATGGTTAATTTCAATCTATCTATCTATATAGGTATTACCCCATGATAGATTTAAGAGTCCTAATTTATCAATATACGTGGAGTTCATTAAAAAATAATGGATCCTACATTTATTGATAAATGTCCACCGTTAGATCTATCTCAAGGTAGTGCCTATATAGTAGATAGCATCTAACTTACATTTATGTAATTTGAATTCATATTCAGTAAATGGCATGTATGGTAATGGAAGGGTGATTAAATATTAGTGGATTTTTCGAAATTTTTTTTAATATAAACATAATTATTACATTCCTTTTTTATTTATTAAATAATAACTGTTATATATGATTCCAATGAATCTTTGAATATTTGATTGCTATAATATTTGTATGTATTTGATTTGATTTTATGATGAATTCCTTGACCACATAAAACGTAGCATTGCAAGAAAATCAATCCATTTTTTTATATAAAAAAATATAGACTCAAATATTTTCAAAAAACTACGAGAACGTAATGCTCCATTATCGCAAAACGCCAAATATAATTTATATATAGGATGAAAAAAACAATTTCTCATTACATATTTAAGTCCAAAATTTCCAAATCACATTGTGAAGTATAAATTATGCACAATTTATTAATTATTTTTTTTAAAAAAATTTAAGATTAGTTAAGTCTAAAAAAACTGAATTAAAATTCAAAATTTTCATATTAAATTGCTAAATTAAAAAAAAGAAAAATAAAAAGAAAAAGAAATATGTGTAAGATTAATGTAGTTTCGAATACATGCATTTTACTGCATATCTTCTTTATCTATATATACTATCTATATATATATATTTATACTATGAAACATATGAAACATGATTGTCTGAGTAATTACTTTTGATTTCTTGATGTAACATTATTTATTTGTCTTGATGTAACAGTATTTATTTTAGTATTACACAAATTGAATTTGTGTAAATAAATGAATCAAAACAATCTAACACATTTACCTAAAAACTTGATTTGTTGGTCCGTTAGGTTTTGAAAAATTATAAATTGAAACAATCTAAACACATTTACCTAAAAACTTATTGAAAAGAACAAAAAATAATTTCACCAAATTTATTTTTTGAAATACGGTAATTACACATTTTACAAAATGAAAATGACATTTACTTTATTTTTCTAAAAAAAAAAGCTTACACACAATAATTCATACTGAAAATTGATAATTTTATTAACGTATTACTATTAATAATAAAAATTAAATAAGAACAAATAAAATAAATCCGCATGTAAACACAAAATACAAATAGAAGGTTTTTTTAAAAAATGATTAAAGGATATGTTGGACTTCAACATAATTAAAGACTAATTTTAAAAATTAACTCAACTTAAGGCCAAATTTCATTTAGGCATTTATAGAAGGCCTTTTTAAAAATTCTCTTCTTTTACTAAACATAATTCACACATTCCATTCTTATTTATTTAAATAATAACTGCTTATAATTATATGATCCCAATGAATCTTTGAATAATCGATTGCTTCGATTTTGGAATGAATTATACGGATAAGTTATGTAAATAACTTCCCTATTGCAAATTTTAAACTAGTAGATTCATCATTCATTACAAAATCCTTGACCAAATAAAACGTAGCATTGCAAGAAAATCAATCCAATTAAAAATAAATAAATAAATAAATAATAAACTCATTATATTTTTTTAAAAAAACTACGAGAATGTAATGCTCTCATTATCGCAAAACGCCAAATATAATTTATATATAAGATGGAAAAAACCATTTTCTCATTATATATTGAAGTCCAAATTTCCACATAACATTGTGAAATATAAATTATGCACAATTTACTTATTTATTTTTCAAAAAGGAAAAAAAAAACTTTTAAGAGTGGATAAGTTTTAAAAAAAAAGGTGAAGTAAAATTCAAAACATTCATAACAAATTGCTAAATTTAAAAAAATGAATGATATGTCATATGTGTCACAACATTTTTCTGTTCTTCAAATATATATATAAATATCGAGCAATTCCCACAACTACACACACACACACACAACAAACCTTCGGTAGAGATATATAAATTAATCAGCATCATTTCATATATATATATATATAAATCCAGATGGGCAAAAACAGCATGAATTCAATCTTCTGGGGTTATACTGCAATTTTGATACTTTTGCTGGGTGGATTTGAGATTATTACTGTTGAAGGCTTCCCAATTCCGTGTTCTGTGAAATGTCAATATAAGTGCAGGTCTGCTAAAACAAGAGCCATGTGTGTTACCCAATGCCTAAAAAATTGCGAACCCCCGCAAATCTCAGCAGCTGTTTTCCAATGCACAAATGATTGTGCGACTGCTCGTTGCAAAAATTTCTCAGGTAAGTTATATCTCGTCGACCGAAAATTTTTGACATTTCATTTTTTTATTATTACGACGAACTGTCGAGAGATGTTTATGTCATATCATGTCATGTCTGAATCTTTCGAGTTGGTTGTTTATAGAGTTCATTCGTCTTTTGCAGATG
Source organism: Henckelia pumila (assembly GCF_033568475.1). NCBI lineage: Eukaryota > Viridiplantae > Streptophyta > Magnoliopsida > Lamiales > Gesneriaceae > Henckelia > Henckelia pumila. The sequence continues at coordinate 147,498,478 of NC_133123.1, read as the reverse complement.
ATGGAAAACTTGGAGAATGCATGGATGTGTGCTCCCGCGGTTGCGTCAAGTTGAATGCATAGACTTTCTTATTTTGAAATATATAATGTTATGAAATTTTAAAATTGAAGAAAAGAAATCAGACTTTTCTTTTATTACATTTCAGTTGTTCCCTACTCAATGTTTTTCATTTCGACGCTGTGTTTTTAAACGATCATTCGAATTCACTCGACAGATGTTCTAATGAACATCTTGCATTTAAAGTACATCGAAAGTGTAACATAGATCGACACTGCTCATGTGCTAGTATCGACTTAGCGCGAACATCACGGGAAATAAAAAAAATTTGGGCCTTAGATTTTTTTACGGTAAACTAGTAATTTTATTAACACTGAATAAGATCATTCATTAGAAGGTTTGCCAACCAAATAGGAAAATTCTCCTGCACCCAAATAAATGGTGAAGGAGATGAAATATCATAAAAAGCAAGTGAATGTGCAAGCTCATTCCCCGATCGATAGACATGACTGCTTAATAATTTCTCCCATATCCATTAAATTTCGAATTTCCATGGCAATAACACCAATATAACTGTAATTTTCCTCTAAGTTGGTGACTGCTTGCACCGCGAGAAGAGAATCAGATTAAATTTCTTGTATCGAAATATTGTGCTCCTTCACGAGAATTAGCCATTCCTTGATCGAAACGAGTTCCGCATAAACAAAAGAAGGAAGCTTTGCGATTTTCTTACCAAAAGCCAGCAACACTTTTCCTTCATGATTTCTAACAGCCCCTCCAATCGTGTAAGTCCCTTGATTTTGATTCACTGCCGCATCCACTTCTAACTTCATTTGATGTTGTTGAGGCCTGATCCAACGATGCTTTATGGTATTTGGATTCTTAATTTTGCACTTTCGAAACGAGTTTCGGGCCTCTTGAAATTCTCTTAACCTTGCCTCGCTCAATTCAATGGTTTCCAGAAGATGTCCTTGCCCATTCTTATGAATCCTTCGTTGCTGTTCATTCCAAATTGCCCATAAGCTCATCACTACGGTTTCCAATTCCAGTTGGCTTAGTTCATCATTTAACCGTATAAAGATATCTATCATGTTCATATTTCTCAATTGTTTCAACAACGGCGAGAGTATTGTGTTCTTCCAATATTGTTTCGAGACGGGACACCAAAATAGAGCATGACAAGTTGAATCTTGCTTGAGATTGCAGCTGTAGCAGAATTCATTGACAGGAACATGGTGCTTTACCAGATTTACTTGAGTTGTAATAATATCATGCATTGCTCTCCACAAGAATATCCGGATTTTTGGAGGTATTGCCAAATTCCAAATTCTTTTCCACCAATATTTCAATCGATGCTCCGAACTATGTCGAGGTGGGTCATAAAATCCAGTTTCTAGTTTATAACCTTCTCGCACCGAATATTTTCCTCTTGAGTCAAACATCCAATATCGAACATCCTCTCCCATCACGTTCAATAATGGAATATCTAAATGTCCTCTGCAATGTATGGAGGGAAATTATTTCTGATCAGTAGCTCATTCCATCTCCCTTGTTGTAATAAGGATTTAACCTTACCCAACTCCATTGGAACATTAGGCTGTCGAATGAGATTATGGTTACCTGGGATCCATCTTTCTCGAAATATATTTATTTTCTCCCCATTGCTAACCCGCCAACACAGTCCTTTTTTCAACAGTTCTCTACCCCACAAAATCGATTTCCAAATGTACGACGAATTATTTCCTAAAGGCGCTTGCATGATGTCTTGATGTTCGAAATATCGTGCTTTAAAGACTCGAGCCACTAATGATTCAGGATTTGTGATGATTCGCCAGATTTGCTTTGCTAACAAGGCTTTATTGAACTCTTCTAATTTTCGAAATCCCAAGCCACCCTTACACTTTGGCAGACATAGCGATTCCCAAGTTTTCCAATGTATTTTTTTTTTACCTTCATTCATTCCCCACCACCCTTTCGATTTCTTGACAGATAGATTTGGGAATACGAAAGCAAGACATAATGAAAGTTGGTATTGATTGTAAGACTGATTTGATTAAAATTTCTTTACCTCAAACAGAGAAGAATTTATTGCCCCAACTTTGAATTCTGGTCACCACCCTCTCAATGAGAAATCTGAATTGCGTCTTCTTGCTTCGAAGAGAGAATGTCGGTGATCCAAAATATAATTCATGCCCCTGAGAAATGTGGATAGTCAGCATCGTTTTAATGTGATTAGCCATCCCCTCGCGAGTGTTAGGGCTGAAAGAAATTGATGACTTCTCAAAATTGACGACTTGGCCCGAAGCTTTCTCATATGCTGATAAACACTGCCAAATTCCTAAGCAATCTTCAATGGTAGCCTTAAAGAATATAATGCTATCATCTGCAAAAAAAAAAAAGAGTGATTGGAGGGCATGATGATGCAATACGTACACCTGTGATTAGCTTCCGAGATTCAAAGGAATTTATCATTGAAGACAGCCCCTGTGTACATAACACGAATAAAAATGGAGAGAGTGGGTCGCCTTGCCTCAACCCCCTACCCGGGATTACCTACCAATGATCTCCCCATTAAGAGCAAAGGAATATGTGACTGATTTAATACATCGCATTACCAATTTCACCCAATGTGTTGCAAACCCAAATTTCACCATAACTCGTTCGAGAAAGGTCCATTCGACTCTGTCGTATGCTTTGCTCATATCGAGCTTTAAAGCCGCATATCCCTTCTTGGCTTTTTTTCTACTACGAATCCAATGCAATGTTTCAAAGGCCAATAAAATATTATATGTTATCAAACGATCAGGGACAAATGCACTTTGAAACTCATCAATTGTCTTCTTTAGTATCGGGCTGAGTCGATTTGTCATAGCTCGAGCAACAATTTTGTAACTCATGTTACACAAACTGATTGGTCTAAATTCCTTGATGGTAATGGGGTTCTGGTTTTTTGGGATCAACGTAATAATGGTGTCGTTCCAATCGTGAAGGCTATTTCAGAATTCCCATCACTTCTTCAGTGACCTCCTGTTCGATATCATTTCAATATTTCTGGAAAAATAAAGCCGACATTCCAACCGGTCCCGGTGTTTTATCTGGATGTTGATCAAACAATGCTTTTTTGATTTCCTCAGCCGAGAATGGTGCACAGAGAACAGAATTCATATTGTCATCAATCATGGGTTTGATAGTATCAATTACCTGGAATTGATCATGTGCCTCCGGGTTGCTTGAAGTAAATAACAAAGAGAAATAATTTACAATAATCTCAGCCATGCCTTTCTGATCAGAACACCAATCACCATGAGAAGAAACTAATCCTCTAGTACAATTCTTTGACATTCTTTTGCCCAAAAGGTAGTATCCACCGTTTCGGACACTGCCCGGGTGCTAGCTAGGGGTGTCAAAAACCAACCCAACCCGTCAACCCGACACGATTCAACCCGAAAAATATCAGGTTTGGGTTAGGGGTTTTTGGGTTCGGGTTGAATCGGATTGACACGAAAGCCAACCCAAAAAAATTATCCGGGTTCGGGTTGGGTCGGGTTGGGTTCGGGTCAACCCGATTTGACCCCAAATATTTTTATTATTTCTTTTTTATATATATAATTAAAAAAGATTTGTTACAATTTCATATGTTTGTTTATTTGAAAAACATTTATTTTATATTGATGTAATATTTTTTTTTGATTTAATGTTTATTTTGTAAAATTTTGATTTTTTAAAATAATTTTTTAATTTTTTTGTAGTAAATAAACTTTAAATTTTCTATAATTAAACTTTCAAATTTAAATTATATATAAGCTTAGATTTTGTTATCATATGAATAAATATAATATTATTCTTATTATTTTGTGTTTTGAATTTTTATTTAATTATTTTTCTAAAAAAATAAAAAATAAAAAATCGGGTTGTTCGGATTGAGCGAGTTGGTTCAGGTTATACGGGTTCGTGTTCGGGTTGAACGTTTTCGGGTTAGTTCGAGTTCGGGTCGGGTTCGGGTTGAGGACTTTTTAAATATTTTTTTCTTCAACCCGACCTACCCTGAATTGACACCCCTAATGCTAGCATAGACTAAATCGCAAAGTAGATTGTAGATGAAATATAAAAGGTTATGTGCCAACTAAAAAGAAATTTCCAGATCTAAACGTGAATAATAACCATCCTAATAATTTTCAGTGATTGAATTAATTCGATAACACTTTTGTTGATAGGACCATAAACTTGTTCTGTTCATTAGACATTCTGCGCAAAAGACCACAAATAATTTTGTTGAAGCACCACAATATTAAATTTTGCTTCGTTGACCAAAGGCCATTTGCTTCTTGGGCCAATTTTAATGCAGAAGCCCCCTTTTAAAAAAATTATAAAATAACTTTCTTGATTAACTATTTTGTTAAAAATAATAATAATAAGACCAGTTTTTTTTGCCTAAAGAAAATATCAACATGAAAGAAATTCAGAAGGCCATTATCTTGTGGGATTTTTTTGGAACATATTTTTTTTTTCTTTAGTAAAAGCGATTTCAATTCAAACACAACATATTTTATGTAATGAAAATAAAGGGGGTACCGAAGATATCAAATAATGCTATTTGGGCTGAGTATGCATCAATTATCACCCCTCTACTTGTGTAATAAATAATTAACATGCATAATAATCATTCAAGAAATAAAAACGAATTGCTGTAATTTAAAAGTACCTGCAAATAGGGTGGAAGTGTAGATCGTGTAGTAAAAGTAACATTCATATCACCAGAATCACACAAACATGACTCAAAATACAGTGCATTACTATGCCGAATGTTAAGGTCTACATGTAGGATGAACAAAAACAAAAAGGATAGGACCGAGAAACTACATAGGGGATGTTGGCAAGTTGTCATATGCTATGCTCCAACGACAAAGTCTCTATTTAGTTTCCTTGACTGGTTTGAGAGAGAGAGAGAGAGAGAGAGAGAGAGAGAGAGAGAGAGAGAGAGAGAAAATACAGAAACTTACCAGTTGCCAAATGCACGTTCCTCTGAGATGGTGTACATTCCATTGTTACTCATCTGATGCCTTGGGAGAATTTTCCGGGGTTTTTAGAACAACCGGTGTCGCATCTTTGTGCGATGTGACAGCTGCTCGGAAGTTTTCAACTGTGGAAGAATCCTTAAACTTCAAGGCAATTGTAGAAAGACCGTCTTTGGATTCAGCAGCACTATTAACACAGGCAAAAGTGACGCCTCTCTTGTCCATATCTGTCATCTTCAAGTCCGGATAAAGACTGGCGTTCAAGATCAAGCGATAGTGCCCCTTGGCCCTCATGATGAGTCTGGCTTTACCTGTTCCAGATGTAGAAACATTGACCTTGAGTTCACCTTTGCCACGCTCTTTCCATGCTGCAGCTACATACTCATACAGCACGGAATCAGCTGTGAAAACAGCCTCCTCATTCTCTTCTCCTGTTTCAACGGTAACCTCCTGCATGGTGGGAAATTTGCTGCTTTCACTCTTACTGGCAGTATTTGCCTCCGAAGTACCAAAAAGTGAAGAATTTCCATTGTTAGTAAGACCAAAATTGAATGAAGGTTGGTCGTTCTTCAGCCCAAAAAGGGAACCACTGGAACCTGACGAAGTCCCATCTTTAGGAACCGATCCAAATGAGAACAAAGAACCAGAAAACCCTGTCCCCGCAAATCCAGAGAAAGCATTTTGTCCAATAGAGAGTGGTTTAAATGAGCTAAAAGAGACAGTTTCCACAGTCTTTCCAGCAGTTTCCTTCAAACTATCTTCCTTGGCATTTCCCTTGTCTTCTGCATCCTTCCTATTATTATCAGATTCTCCAGTGGTTTTTGGCCCGTCCTCAAAAGTTTCATGTTCTGCCACCTTATCTACTGCAGCCTTGGCTATATTTTGGATATCGTCGGTGTTATCCTTCTCAATATTTGGTTCAGATTTTGACTCACTAAACTTGCTTTCAGATTGCTTAGCATTGTTATCAATATCAGATTTCTCCTCCTCTGCAGTAGACTCTTCCTTGTATTCAACTACTTCATTATCAAGTTTGCTTCCAGTTTCAACATTTTCCACTATTTCCTTGCTTGCAACACTTTGTTCCACCTCCACTGCATGATCAGAAGAAGCTGGAGGCACCAATCGGATTGCAGCAAATGGGTTTGTACTAGGAGCTGTGGCCGGGGCAGATGGGGTTGATGATACTTGCTGGCGACGAACTTTAACAATCCTTCTAGTGGCAAGAACCTCCTGACTTGCCCTTTTAAAAGTTCCATTCTCTGGTTCAGATGTTTCATCATCGTCAAGGCCAGGATTATCTCGAGATAACTGTGCTCCAGCAACCCTCTTTTTCGAAGGCTGAATGTTGTTTTCTGCATCCTCCATGACAGCTTAAGTAAGAAATCTCAGCACACAGGAAATTTTTCCGTTCCCTGTAAGCAACCACAACAAAAAACAATGAAACATAGACAAGTGAACCAAGGATAAAGACAAGTAAATATGCCCACTAATTTTTTTTTAATTTTATAGGCACATCACACTAACCGGAGATAAAAAGGAGAAAATGGTTCTAGAATGAATGTAAGAGAAAATAAATAAGTGTTCAAATCCTACAATACAAAAGAAAATTCCACTGTGGCATAATGAACGAAAATATAAATAATTTTGTACTGCTACCGCCTCCAAAATGGCAACCAAATTCGGAAGTCAGAAGAAAGGTTTGCTACAAATTGATGTAAACTAACCAAAAACATATATTCAAATCGAGTTCAAGGTTCTAATGATTAACAAGCTGAATACAGCAACAGCTGAAAGTAAACCCATTACCCATTAAAAGGAAAAGTTAACCTTTACAACATAAGTTCAAGGCTATATATATATGTCATGAACCACGCCAAGTATGCACGCAGGTACAAAATGTTGAACAAATATCCATTGAAGAAAATGGGCTCACGAATGCACACATAATGGGCTTACGAAGACGAACCACAACGTATCATCACGAGACTTTCAAAAGGTAAAACACATTCCTAAATCCTACACACTAGCTAGCATAAATAGCAAAGTCATATATGATTACGATTTCGCGAGTTAATATAACAACCGTCACCAACTATACACTAATTTAGCTTGGATTTCCAAAAACACATCCGGAACAAATTAATAGCACACAGTTGGCAAGAATCGACAAACTTCCATCAATAAAACAACGACTGGCCCAGTTTTCCGTTACCTGAGGATGTCATCTTAATCCCGCAACTAAAAAAATTGATTAAACTAAAATAAAGAAACGGAATAAGAAAGCACTTGATTGTTAGCACAGCTTTCACATGTATTCAATTGCTCGACCCAGCCACCACGAGCATATAAAAACGAATCGATTTTCAATCCAATTCGAAAAAATAATGGATTGAACATCACCTCGACCAATCCACAATATTTCCCAAACATACACAATCTTGCACGAGTATAGATTAAAAGCCAGCGCGCGTAAGAGAAAGATCAGGAAGAAAGAAGTACCCGAGAGAATTCCAAGAGTTTGCGTGGAGTTTTGCTTGAATTCGAAGCTTTAATTTTCAAGAAATACGAATGCTTATATATAAGTATGCTACGTTCAGATCGACAAAAACCCTAAAGTGAAATGAATGAAAAGGGCAATCTTTCCCCCCTTTGTCGAGTTTTTTAATTAAATAATTTTGAAAAAACAAAGATCTTAAACATGTGGGGCCGAGGTTTCGAATTTATTTTATTTTATTTTTTATTTTATTTTTTAATTTTCAAAAATAATAATATTTAAATTATTAATAAACAAAAATGTGAGACGTTAATTTTTTAGAATAATATTTAATTTATAGCATAACAGATAAATCCATATATAATAGATTTAATATTTTATCACTCATTCGAATTGGTACTAAAATTAGGACAACTAACTCATTTATTAGTAGAAGTAGCTGGTTCTAATAAAAAGATTACGAACCAAGTATTTGTGATAGTTTTTAAAAAGTAATTTTTAGTTTTTTATTCATTTCACGAAATGAAAAAAAAAAAAAAAACTAAGAAATATTTCTTAGAAACTCTTCCAAACAGTACCTAATTCATTTATCAGTAGTTGTAGACTTGTAGTAGATGGTTCTTTTATTAGAAGTTGCAAATGTTACTTTATCAACCCTTTGAATTGTGACGAAAAAGTGGATGATTACGTTTTTTTTTCCAGAGAAGTTCCATAATCTTGTATATTTATTTATACTACAAAAATCTAATAATTTCAGCCAACCTGCAAAGAACTGCCTTTTTCACGAATAATGAAATGCTCAATGCACAACAGATGCAACAAAGTCATGGATATCCTTCTAGCCAGACTTCTCTGAAAATTTCGACTACAAGAAGTTTTCCAGCTGAGGAATGACAAAAACAGTTTGGCAGGCGAATTTCACAATTACAGAGGATGAAGGATGGAGGATGGAGGATGAAGGAGAACGTAGAACTTGCATCGATGCAAAGTCGACTATAATTCGTCTTGTTGCGGTGTAACCTTTCTCCTCCTGGTGACTTTCTTCTTGGGAGCAGCAGTCGTGCCTCCCACTTCAACTTTATGCTGGTGCTGATTATTCACCTCAGTTTTGGTTGAGTTTATTTGGCTCCTTAGCCGTAGGATTTCGCCTTTGGCAGATGCTAATTCCTCTTCTAGTTTCTTTCCTCGCTTTTCCAAACTCTCCCTCTCTTTTCCAAGCTTCATAACCATGCTATGGGCGTCTTCCAAGTTTTCCCGAGCTTCTAGAGAAGCCTGTTTTTGCTCTTCAAGGGACTTGTAGATTGCATCTTTTTCATCTTCCAAACTTGAAATTCTTGACTTGGAAAACTCAAGATCTTTTGAAAGGGTTGATTCGTTCCGATTCATCTCCTCAAGTGTTTTAGTAACCTCTTCTAAATCAGTCTCAAGACTTTTTCGCAATTCTTTGCTTCTTGAAATTTCAGTCTGCAGAGCCTTTAACTCTTTATTTAAAGAAGATACTAGTTTCCTTTCTTCCTCTAGATTTGCAGCTGCAGTTTCAGCTTTCTTGTTGGAATCAGCAAGTTCTTTCCCTAAGTTAGCACCCTTTCTTTCCGAGGCAGCCAGTTCTTGGGACACAGTTTGCAGGTTTTCAGTACCCTTCTTGTAGGATTCCCTAGCTTCCGTCAACTCGACCTGAACCTTAGACAGCTCTGTTTCAAGCTTCGTGCACAGGTTTCTTGAGTGCTCCAGTTGTTTTTTCAGTTCAGAAGCTTCATTTCGTGATTTTTCCAGAGTTTCCCGTGTATTCTCGAGTTCCTGTTCAAGACTCTTCACATTTTTCAGTTCAACATTCAGCGCTTCTCTTATATTCTCTTTTTCATGAGTCAAATCAGCAACTAGAGCTTCATTTATGTTTGCTTCATCCAGCGCAAACTTAAGCTGTTCCTCAATCTGTTGAATCTTCTTTTCTTGATCTCCCAAAATCTTAAGATCTGAAGCAGTCTTTTCTTCTGTAGAGGATTTATATTCATCAAAATCCTTTACAATAGCATCAAGCCTTTTGCTGGATTCGTCCCTTTCAGCCACCAAAGCAGATAATTCTGCATTCATATTCTTGAGTTCTGAATTCTTTACCTCCAGCTCATTTTCATTTTTCGAGAGCGTGAATTTCAATTGTTGTAGCTCTGAAATGAAACCACTAACCCGATCCTGGGATTGTTGGTATACAGAGCTCAGTTGCTCGAAGTCGCGTTCCTTTTCCACAATTGTAGAGTTAAGATTCCGAACATTATTTTCCTTTTCAGTAATGTCTGAAGAAAGTAAGACGATCCTATGTTCCAAGACTGCCACGGAATCCAGCTTCTCCTTCAACTGTTCTTGCAGTTCCTTTTTTTCGTTTCCCAAGTTACTGAGGTTTTGTTCAAAACTCTCGATCTTCGTAACGAGCTCTTCAATTAATCTTCTCTCCTTTTGCAACTCTTGTCCAAGGCTTGTAGTGGTACCATTTGCAACTTTCAACTGATTAACTAAAGATTGTTGTGCTTCGCTTGCTTTAGCAAGTTCCTTTTTGTGAACTTCTTTCTCAGTCAAAATCTTTGAGTCAAATTTTTTCTCCAGGGAAACAATGGCAGATTCCTTTTCTTTCAGTTTAGTATTCACCTGTCCATTCAAGAAGACAAGATACAACTTAAAAACAAAAACTATTACATTCTAGCACCAACTGATTCCAAAAACGCAAGTAGTTAAGGACTTTCTTGGCGAGCTATAATTACACACCCACTGTACTGTGTGGCCGCTCATGTTGCACAATGATCGAAACAAGGTGATTTGGCAGCTGTACAACTTAAAATGTTCAAATTATAACTTTCTTAAGCACAGATTCTTATATATAGGTAGGCACCTGATCCTACAGCACTCGATGTAGGGAATGCAATTTCTTCAACTATACAAAATATTATTTCTTTTAAATACTTTGGTCAACCAAGTAAGCTAAACTGCCGTTGATCAGAAACAGGAAGCAAAAATCAAGGACCACCCCCTCTATATGAACTTATCAAGAATTCCATTCAAAAAGCATTTCCCATTAGTAAAAACATAAGATAAAGCTCATTGAAATGGCATACAGATTCTATGGTTGCATCTGAAGCAGCCTTTTCCTTCTTTGTAGATGCATAGAGAGCACCAAGTACACCAGACGCCATTACTCCAACAATATTTAACAGTGAAAATGTTGAGGCTGGGGAAGCATTTCCCTGCACTGATTGCTGGGACACAAGAAACATTCACTTCAATATATGAACTGGAGAATTATAAACAAACGAGACAACCTTCGAAACACAAACCAGTACTTAAATAATTGTTTCCATATTATATTGAGCAGAGATGCAGACCTCAGCTACTTGCATCAACTCTTCTGTTCTTATTTCAGTATTTTCTGAAACAAAACAAAAACAAGGCATAGTTGGCAAAACCACATCAAGATATGTATCAATCGAACAAATCAAAATTTTCACCACCATTTTGGAGAAACGTGTTAAATGAAATGGATAGTGTTAGGCATTGATAGGCAACTAAAAATATGTGAATTTTCTTATATACTTGACCACTTGCATGTCATTAAAAAACAAATCACACGAGAACATGGGAATCCATTAGGCAGTGTATGGATTGAAGCTTTTCATTTGAGAAATTGATTTAGAAGAATTGCATATAATTGAGAATTTGAACTACGTTGTTTAGATTTAAAACGTAACTAAAATTGAAGTCAAAGTATTTAAAATCCTCACATTTGAAAACTACGGCTGTATCTGGATTGGTCATTTAAATTCAAGAATGTTAGATACATTCTAGACGTTTCGAATCCTTGGGATGCTTCAATTTCATCCCTGCAACCTATCGAACAAGCAGTTGTAAATTGTAATAGATTTCAAATGTATTTAATATTAATATAATTTAAATTAACTTTCAAATACTTTCACTAAATTAATTATGTCCAGCAAAATCAAATCTTTCCATCAAAACATAATCAAACAATTAGCTAAATCCACCAAATTGTTCCATTCAAATGCGGTATGAGTGCACCCTAAATAAAGGAGGAAGAAGCGTAGCAGGTTTTATTCAGTTTAACTTTCGCACTTACTGCTTCGGGTTTCTCATATTTGTCTAGCTCAACCTAGCTGACCTGGATAGGCTGATTTCTAATAGCATTTGCATAGAAGGATGCATTATATTTATTGCAGCATAGTAGGTGATTTATGCCCCCTGAGAGAAATTATATACTATCTTCTCATGTTGCATTGTGTCCATTATTATTTATTCTCTAATTGTGTACAAAAGGGTGAGATCTACAACGTTTCCTATGAAAATCAGATGAGAGACATGAAACCTTTAATAGAGCCAAATCATCATGTAAAAATATGAGGTAAAGACACATATTTGACAAAGTGTTCGCCATGAAACAAATTGATAACAAATCAACTGGAACACATTACAATTTTCAATCTCCAACTAATAAAGAAGCAAGTCTGCTAGATTTTATCATACGGATCAACCATAATAGGCTAGATTTGTTTACAAGTAAGAATTAAAAGAAGGTTGTAGATGCTGTGAAGAGAGCAACTCTTCTTAACAACACTTGAGCATCACAAGTAGAAAACCTGTTACTTGAAACTAAAATACATTTCTCATTATCACACAAGAGAAGTAACAAATAAGATTTTCCTAATCCAATATGATGCTAAAGTTAGTTCAGAAGCATTCTACGGAGCTAGATTTACACAAACCCCTATTCTATAATTATTCTTTGGCCCCGAGCAAAATCATCTAGCACATAAACAAAGTTACAGCCCTGTGCATGTCAAATTCCCAGCCACGACAAATATCAGAAAATAACAAACTGCTTCTGGAAGTGCCCAATCACGAAACTTTCATTGTTTTCCAAACACCTGGTTGTCACATCATGAACACTTTGAGGAAGATAGTGATTTGCAACTGGACCACAGTGAAGTCACACTCATCCCACCTCTCAACTTTCAGTCACCGTTATTCCTATGTTTGTTCAAGAAATTGGGTGTATAGTCGTGTATAGTCATTGGAACAACTCAATAGTCAAAATGCAATGAGCTACATGCACTAAACTCCCCTAGTCTCACAGCCACCAAACTACACAAAAAAGCTTCTTTTCATAGTAAACAGTTAAATGAAAGCGGGACTCAAACTACAAACCATTCCCAATTGGTAACGAAACATCAGCATTTAATCAAAACAATATATGGAAAAAGAAAATCTTCAGCATTTAATCAAGTTTGGAATGTCACAATAGACGGAAACAATTTACACACATGAAAACGAAAACATTTCAACTTTAAGTTTCATTGAAGAGTCTGACCACTTCTTGCCCAAAACAAATCACCATACACATTACTCTCCCACCAACAAAAAAACGAAAAATAAATGCAACTTAAGGCAATTCCCAATTGGTATCGAAACTTCAGCATTTACGGAAACAATTTACACACATGAAAACGAAAACATTTCAACTTCAAGTTTCATTGAAGAGTCTGACCACTTCTTGCCCAAAACAAATCACCATACACATTACTCTCCCACCAACAACAAAAAGAAAAATAAATGCAACTTAAGGCAATTCCCAATTGGTATCGAAACTTCAGCATTTAATCAAAACAATACATGGAAAAAGAAAATCTTCAGCATTTAATCAAGTTTGGAACGTCACAAAAGACGGAAACAATTTACACACATGAAAACGAAAACAATTTCAATAAGTTTCATGGAAGAGTCTGACCACTTATTGCCCAAAACAAATCACCATACACATTACTATCCCACCAACAACAAAAAGAAAAATAAAAAGCAACTTAAGCCAATAGAAAAGAATAATCCAACCATAACCACAATATACAAGAAGAGGAAAAAACATTGCTTGAAAGTACAAGAAAATGCCAAATCCCAACTAACCTGCAGCAAGCCCATCAAAAGCCCCGGCCCTCGTGCTAAGAAACGGAATTAATCCAAAACCCATCAACAAAATCCCTCTCCTTCTGCAAAAGTCGCCGTCTTTCGGATTTTCTTGCTGCATACAAGCCACAGCGTTTCTGTTCCTTCTCCGACTGATCCCATTTCTCGGGCAAGAAATCAAGAAGGAATGCTGCAAAGAACATGAAGCTGAAGTCCCAGTGCAAGCAGAGTGGCAAAGTGGAGACGGGTGCAGGAAGCAAGACTGGGCTATCAGGAATCCCATGGCTATCTTTTTCACGTTTTCTTGATTTCTGGTTGAGAAGAAAAGCACATTGCCACCAAAGCCCAAATGATGATTTCAATCCGTTTGGATTTAGATTTTTCATTTATGTTTTATATCAACAGTATGAACTGGAACTAGAAAGACGAAATTGCCCTTCAGAGGTTATGGCATTTGAAGAAGTTTTTCTTCTTAATTAAACAAAATCTTCTCACAAATAAATTAATTTTACAACATGGAGTATTATTTTATGTCAAAAATACTATTTTTTTGCCATAAATATATCTATAATTAATTCATGTCACAAATAAAATTCATAAGACAATATACTCTTTTACGATTTTACTTATATTCTGAAATCGAACTCACGTCTTCCTTATTTTTTTGATATATTATTAGTATTTAGAAGATTAATAAAAATAAACTTAAATATTTATTTATTTGCATAAAAAGGATTTAACATATATTGTAATAAACTATTCCACGAATAATTACATACCATAATTAGTTAAATTTCGAAAAATATTCTAAATTAATCTTCATAATGTAGTATTTGTAAATGTTTTTTTTTAGAAAAACGATTGTAGAATTATCCTTACAAAATTTTGAAGACTTTGTAAAAAAAAAAAAAAAAAGTTTTTTAAACACTTGCAAAAACTCTATAAGAATATGAATAGATGGACATTTTGGTAATTTACAAGACATTTCCAAAAATTGTGGGCTCTTCCTTCCCTAGAAATCTATCCACAATTGGCATGTCATATTGATTTCATTGTTCACCATCTACAACAGCAGCAGCCCCGCAACCCCACCCCAACCCCCCGCCCAAAAAAAAAAAAAACTTTAGTAGTAAGGTAAATTTTAAATCAATACGTACAAAATTATTAAGTATATGCTAAAATCAAACATTTATGACTTTGATTTCAGTTAGATTAAATAAAATTTTTAATAATGAAGCATTAAAATATTTTGAATACGAAATTCCAAATCAAAGTATTGATATAATGAGATGATTAAATTTGAATCAAGAAAGTTTTGAGTAGTGTAAGCAAGGCAACAAATCCAAAAAAGGGCTTTCTTTTTTCTTGTTTTATTTTTTATTTTTTAGGATTTCTCTATATTAACAAAATAAACCTCTCAAACTACCTCTAACAAATACAAATCCAAAATATCACAAAAATTTTAAAGAAAAAAAACCTTCAGGTTGCGCTTGAATATAAGTATTTCAAATCTATAGATTTCGATTGCAATTTTAGTGTTAACAATTAAACGCAAAGAAATCTTAAATTTATAACTTGATTATTTACATATTAGTTGGATGAATTGAAATAGATTTCAAATTATCACTTTATATGATGAACTTAAAATTTATCATAATTATCATGATATAATATACATCTTGGCTATAATATTGGTTTTTGATGAATTCTGTAACTGAAATGCAAAAAAGATAGCTCGATGTCAATAGAAATGTCATCATCTTCAGAAAACAAGTATGCATATATTGTTTTCTTGGTGAACTCACTTGAATGTAAAAACATCTATGAGACTGCCGGCATCATATATAAGATGATACGTGCTTATAGTGTGGCTTGCACTATCTTAATTTACAAAGATAAGACACCATTACTTAAACGAAAAAGGTTGCAACTTTCGTGCATGATAGTCCAGACTAGTCCTCTGACAGTGGGTTCAATCACGCAAGTACACAAAGAACAATTCAAATCTGTCATAAAACTTTATTAGAATTGGAGTACAAAGAAAAGCTTTATCCAACGTTAGCATAAATGCAATTGGTCTTGTTTGCTAGCAACGATAAACAAAAAAGGCAAAACTACAAGCTATTTGGCAAATAAAAAATTGGACAAGCAGAGTTGCAAAGTATGTTCCATAAAAACGCATAAAACCAACTGTACTTTCATAACTAATGCACAAGTCAAACGCAAAAAAACACTCTTTAAAAAACAAAAAGACTAGACAGAACATAAATAAAATAAACATGCTACAATCACATAGGATTGATGGTACAGAAAGCACTCTTTGAAAAACAAATGGACCTTACATAAATAAAATATTTCAGCAAAACTAAAATCAATTCCTCAATTCAATATAATAGAAAGACTTTATTTCAACCTCACTCCCTACTTTAGTCTCGATGGTAATGCCATTAACACTTGCTAATATCACAGAGGATGCCAATCATATAAACATGACGTGCTCAACGATCCCCGGAAGCCTCAAAATAGTGTGATAACATTTCCCCATTATCAAGAAAATCCAGCCTCTGTGCACATATGAAATTTAAAGAACCTTGTGTCATTTTACTCGGACACTCATATATGATGGAGAAATTCATTTGATATTTGTCAATAGTCAATAACAAAAGTCAAGTAGAACATCCATGAAATAAATTATCTCTTTCATATACCTCATATTATCACCATCTTTTCCAACGTTGGACTTATATGTAAATAATTATGTGTTGTGGACTGTCAAATAAATTTAGCCCATAAAAAGTGATCTAAATAATGTTTCGATTTATTTGGGCTTTAATGTATCTAATAGGGTGTGACCTTTAATGTGTAGATACTAGTGTTGAAAAATGGTGTTCAGATCAATTAAGAATTGATACTCGGTGCAGCGGAAGTTTAAAATTTTATTTTATTATATGGAACGATTCCATATATGGGTATCAAAACTTTTACGATTAAATTTGTTCAAGTAAAAATAAAACACAGTTAAATTTTTACCTCGTCAAGCAAAGGCTTGATCGTGGACTTCAACAGAATTTAATCTGCTCTTCTTGTAAATCCCGGGAACCGATGACAGTCACGATCTAACTCCGGAATTAGGTCCACGAATGAAAAACAAAAACCCTCTGATTGACTGCACTAGAAATCAATCAGAAGTTTTACGTAGAGAATAAACAGATATGATCTGTTAATTCGATTTGTAATTTTTCACAAAAATCACAAGTCGAATTTTCTCCAAAAAAGGATAGAGGATTTCGAAATTCCCCTTGAAAATTCTAGAGTGTATTTTTCGAAAATTGCAATATACAATGTGTCTAATTTTCGAACCCAACACCTTTATTTATAGATAATTTCTAGTTATAATTGTATCAGGATTCTAACTCTTTAAAGCCCACAATCCATAACTTAAGCCCAACAAGTCAAGCCTGTTGTTATAGAAATTAATATAAAATTCATCGTGACTCCGATTGATAAACTGATTTCACCAATGTGCACAGAAACCATTTCTGCATCTTTTAGAGTCAAGATAATTTTTCTAAATCCGAATTCAGTGATTTCCAAAAATGCCCATCCCTATGTCATTTTAGGAAATCCCACTCCCTTTAGTTAAGAAGTCCAACTTCTCTTTCATTAAATTTAACTCTTTAAATTTAACTATCTCTACGGGGTTTTAGTAATCCATTACTTGTGTAACCCTCAATGGTTCAGGAATACAACTAGCCGTGGGCTCACAACTCCTTGTGACTCGGAACAACAATTTCCGACTTACCCATCGAATCATGGTAAGAGCGCCTAGCAACATCGCCCCATGATTCCCTAGGTATTACTGATAGTGCCTGCAAGAACCAGTAGATTTTGGTTAGCGTACAGTACGGTCCCTTCATCCATATATCCCAATCGAATCAATAACCATTGGTATATCGAGAGTCGTTCGAGATTCGATAACTATGCATTACATCTTGGAGATCAAATAGTGACATCGCATGTGTTACTAGGAAAACCCATTAACCTAAAACACATCATGTACTCTGGCCAGAGATTCGTCACACTAATCTCTCCTCAGATCGCATAGGATATCCACACTCGCAAGTATGTGGTGAATCCTTGACAACAAAGCATCGACTCCTATATGTGTCGTAACTGTATCCAATCCCGACACCTGATGACCCCAATAGAGTCGGTAAACGAGTCAAAGTACAGTACTAGCATATAGAGTCTCAATGATGTTTCAAGAAATAAGGACTAATGGTGTACAACCAAAACCGCGGACTTTATCCACTCGATAAGTGATAACCACTTGGAAAGTCCGAATAGGGTAGTTCGATCATTCATCATATGAATATCCATTTGCATGCTTTGAACATCTCTATGTTCCACACCAATGAAACGTGGTACTCGGCATCGCAAATGCTAGTCTCAATCTCGAGCGATCCTTATCCTTATTTGCGGACGGCTCAATTGACTAGGAACAGTTTAGAATATACAATGACTATAAGATGTGTTTCATGATAGTCATCTCCATGTGCTACCACATCTTACATACACTATAGTATATTCAAGGTCTTTATCAAAACAATAATAGTATATCATAATATAACATTATGAAGAAAGATAAAGTCAATGCCATTATAAAAGTGTAAATTATATTAAACAAAAGATTGTTTTACATAGAGTCATAAAAGCCCTTAGCCACAAGTTGGCTAACCGGGCACCCACTCTTTCAATCTCTCACTTGCCCTAAAGCCAACTGGTCATACTACGTAATCCCATTGCCTCGCGATGTTTGTCAAACAATGGTCCTGGCAAGGGCTTAGTAAGCGGATCAACGATATTGTCTGTAGAGGCCACTCTCTCGACACTGATGTCTCCTCTTTCCACGATCTCCCAGATGATGTGGTATTTTCTCAGTACGTGTTTGGACTTCTGATGAGACCTTGGTTACTTTACCTGAGCAATGGCACCCGTGTTGTCACAGTACACCGGGACTGGACCAACAGCTTCAGGAATTACACCCAACTCTTGGATGAATTTCCTTATCCAAACCGCCTCTTTAGCAGCAGCTGATGCTGCAATGTATTCTGCCTCAGTGGTGGAATCCGCTGTGGTGTCCTGCTTGGAACTCTTCCAAGAGACAGCACCACCATTGAGCACGAATACAAATCCAGAGGTTGATTTCGAGTCATCCACGTCATATTGGAAGCTAGAGTCGGTATAGCCTTTCAACTTCAATTCTCTCCCTCCATAAACCATGAATAAATTCTTAGTCCTTCGCAAGTACTTAAGAATATCCTTCACAGCTTTCCAATGCATTTGACCGGGATTGGCTTGGTATCTGCTCGTGACGCTCAGAGCATAGGCCACATCCGGTCTGGTAGATATCATCCCATACATGATACTATCTATGGCTGACGCATATGGCACGTGTGTCATCTTCTCTATCTCTTCGTCAGTCTTGGGATACATAGACTTGGATAGAGAAACTCCATGACACATAGGTAGATGTCCTCTCTTGGACTCATCCATAAAAAACCTTTTCAATATGGTGTCGATGTAGGTTGATTGAGTGAGTCCTATCATTCTTTTAGATCTATCTCTATAGATCTGAATTCCTAGAATATAGGATGCCTCACCTAAATCATTCATCGAGAATCTACCTGATAACCATATCTTTGTTAACTGCAACATCCCTACATCATTTCCCATGAGTAAGATGTCATCAACATAAAGTACTAAGAATGTTACCGCATTCTTAACTACTTTCTTGTACACGCATGGTTCCTCCGGGTTCTTGATAAAACCAAAATCCTTTATCGTTTCATCAAATTTATGGTTCCAACTTCTTGATGCTTGTTTAAGACCATAGATTGATCTCTGAAGCTTGCATACCTTATGCTCGCTTCCCATGGATGTGTATCCCTCAGGCTGCATCATATAGATCTCTTCCTTAATGTTTCCATTAAGAAATGCAGTCTTTACATCCATTTGCCATATCTCATAGTCATACCATGCTGCTAAGGCAATAAGGATTCTTATGGACTTGAACATTGCGACTGGTGAAAAGGTTTCATCATAGTCAACTCCTTGTCTTTGAGTATAACCTTTTGCCACCAATCGTGTCTTGTAGGTCAATACCTTTCCATCAGGCCCAAGCTTTCTCTTGTAGATCCATTTGCATCCAATTGGAACAATTCCATCGGGAGGATCTACTAAAGACCAAACTTGGTTAGAATGCATCGAGTCTATTTCCGATTGCATAACTTCAAGCCATAAATTCGAATCCGCATTAGAAATTGCTTCCTTGAAGTTTCTTGGATCACATCCAATGTCGGGTTCACTTTGATCTCCTTCAAGAAGAAGACCATATCTAATAGGAGGCCTAGAAGTCCTCTCGGATCTCCTAGTAATAGGCGTGTCTTGTGATGATTCTTGAGGTGTAGGATCGCTATTTTGTATCTCGGGTTCTTCTCGAATTTCTTTGAGTTCCATCATCTTGCCTTTCTTATCCAATAAGAACTCCTTCTCCAAGAAGGTGGCATTCCTTGAAACAAACACTTTTGTTTCAGCAGGATGATAGAAATAATATCCGATTGAATTCTTTGGATACCCTACAAAATAACATAAGGTGGATCGACTATCCAACTTATCTCCCACTGTCTGCTTCACGTAAGCAGGACATCCCCAAATCCTCAAGTACGAATACTTAAGAGCTTTGTCATTCCATAACTCGTATGGTGTTTTATTTACTGCTTTAGTGTGGACGTTGTTTAACAACAATACCGCCGTTTCAAGCGCGTAGCCCCAAAACGAAGGTGGGAGCTCAGTGAAGCTCATCATGGATCGAACCATGTCCAACAAAGTTCGATTGCGACGCTCCGAAACACCATTAAGCTGAGGTGTCATAGGAGGAGTCCACTGAGAGAGAATCTCATTCTCTTTTAGATAGTCCAAAAACTCGGTACTTAAGTATTCTCCACCTCGATCCGATCGAAGTGCCTTAATACTTTTACCTAGTTTGTTTTCTACTTCAGCCTTGAATTCTTTGAACCTTTCAAATGCTTCAGACTTATATTTCATTAAATATAAATACCCATACCTAGAATGATCATCAGTAAAGGTAATGAAGTAGGTGTTGCCACATTTAGTACCAATCCTAAATGGACCACAAACATCTGTATGGATCAAATCCAACAGATTTTGACTATGCTCAGGTTTCCCTTTGAAAGGAGATTTAGTCATTTTTCCCTTTAGGCAGGACTCACAAGTAGGTAGAGAGTTAATATCAGACATATCAAACATGCCCTCTCCCATTAGCTTGTTCATCCTCCTTGAGAAAATATGACCTAGCCTAGCATGCCAAAGGTTTGCCGGGTTTTGACTATAATCCTTCCTTTTAATTGTTGTTACCGGTTTATCAACATAATTAATTGGAACGTCTTTTAATTTTAAGCTATATAGATCGTTTTCAAGTTGTCCATTTCCAATCAAACATTCATTCTTGTAAATATTGCAAATCTCATTCACAAAATTGCAAGAAAACCATCTCTATCAAGCATAGAAATAGATATAATGTTTTTGACCAAATACGGAACATATAAAATATCTCTCAAAAATAACTTAAAATTGTTTTGCAAAACTAAATAAATGTCTCCTATAGCTTTGGCTTCGACTCTAGAACCATTCCCGAGCCTTAGCTGGGTCTCACCCATCCTTAGCTTACGACTTCTTGTCATCACCTGCAAATCATTGCAAATGTGAGATCCACATCTGGTATCCAATACCCAAGAAGAAGTATTAAGCGAAACATTTATTTCAATGTAAAACATATCCTTTGCAATTCGCAACTGTTTGAGGTATTCCTTGCAGTTACGTTTTCAATGACCGGGTTTCTTGCAGTAATGACAAACGTTTTCATCTTTTATTCCAATTGAAGCCTTGGTCTTTCCCTTCTTATTTGGTATAATCTTCTTGGGCGGGGCAGAACGTTTCTTACCCTTTCCACTTGGTCCTTTCTTAGAATTAGAAGAGGAGCCAACCAAGAGTACCGGTTTATCCTTCTTTAGTGTGGCTTCATATGTGACAAGCATATTGACCATCTCTTCAAGGGTGGCCTCTATCTTGTTCATATTGAAGTTCATCACAAAACCGTCAAACGATGAAGGAAGTGATAGAAGCAACAAGTCCGCGCTAAGTTCATGCTCCAAAGTCAAGTCGAGTGTTACCAACTTTTCAATGAGCCCAATCATGTGCACCCCATGCTCACGGACCGAAGTCCCATCTCGCATGCGGCTCGTCATGAGCTCTCTGACGGTGGCATACCTCTCCGACCTTGACTGAGCTCAAAAGAGTTCCTTGAGGTTCTTGTGAATGTCAGCAGCATTCACGGTATCCTCGAATCTCCTTTGAAGCTCATCAGACATCGAAGCCTGCATGTAGCATTTGGCCTTGATATCATGGTCCCACCATAAATCAAGTTTGGCCAACTCTTCCGGACTTGTATTAGCCGGGGCTTCCTTCGGAGGCGGCTTCTCTAACACGTAGAAAGCTTTTTCCGAAGTAAGAATAATTTTCAACTTATGGAACCATTCTGTATAGTTTGCGCCAGTCAATTTTTTTTGTTCGAGAATTGAAAACAGTGGATTGCGAGAAGTCATTGTAATAGTATACTGAAAAGGAAACAGACAATAATCAATGATTGTTTAATTAATTTACTAAGACATAAAATATGGCGAATTTTAATTTTATGAATTACACTCCCACTATTTTAACGATTTCACTACCCTCTAGTGAAAACGGAAAACTGTTTTCCTTAGTGAGAACATGGAGTCCAATTGACAAATCATGATCCCGAATAATATCAGCCAACCATAATTTTCAAAAGGTAGAGCCCAATTACTTCCAAAGTAACCCCCATGTTTTTACCTCATGTACAATAAGGGCCCAATAATATGACGCCGTTTATTGTGACATGTCAAGATAACCCATCAATATTAAGTTTTGATGGACGGTCGCCATGTGGATCCCCAATAATATGAGCCAATCCCATGGGAGTTCCACCCAACTTACAACATGTGTCGATCCAATGTATAGCTTTCCGACGAACGGGCCCCCCCCAATAATATGAGCCGGACCGTATCCGTGGGTAGCATCTCATACATTGATCGTTGATGGAAGGTAGGAATATTTAAATAATATTTAAATTCCCTTTTTATTAATCTTGATATCAATTTTAAATTATATTTAAAATGAGGGATTTTTAATTTTGAAAATTTGTCTCATCATGCAATTTATGTATGCTTGCGGGATTCATACAATTTAGTCTAAACATGCATACATCAATAATATCATATATTATTTAAGGATGATCGATCCCATTAACTAATCGACCCGTGGTTGCCAATCACGAGTCTAAGTCCAATCCTAGGTGATATGCAAGTATGCAATGCAATCCTATTACATTGTGCTTCCAATTTACATTTCTTCGGTCTTCATTGTCTGCTGGGCCCACCATTTCTTCAAATCTTTGTCTCCCACTAAGTCTAATAAATTTACAATAAATTTCGATGACAAATATGGGATACATTTTTAGGAGTGGGAACGGGCCATAAATCAGGCCCACTTTTATTACATATGACAATCATATTGGGCTATAAACCAAGCCCATTAATAAACACCAACAACAATAAGACAAATGTAAATCACCTAACATACACCTAAAACATTGGTCATGGCAATCGATCATCCTTTATCAATTAATTAATTCAATAATTAAATAATTGGATAATCATGCAAAGGCATCATAATTTAAAAGATAAAATCATATTTTATCTTATCCATCCATAAGATCATATCTTATCATCAATTGTACCAAAACAATTAATTTTATAAAATTTAATTTAACGGATAAAATTTATAAATTTTCCAAAAATTCAAATTTATCCAAAAATCAATTTTAAAATTTTCGGACTCGAACAATTCGATCCGATGCCTCGTGAACCAATCAAAAACAATTTTTGATCGGATCAAAAACTAGAATTTCAAAAAATTAAAATTTTAATTAAAAATTAAAAATAATTTTTCCGGGCTGTCCGGGACAATCCCGGGCAGCCCGCGCCCCAAAAGGGGGCCCGGGCTGGGAGCCCGTCGCTGCCCCTTGGGCAGCGACGATCGCTGCCCGATTTGCCCTTTAATATTCAATTTAAAATTTTCGTTTTGTTTCAAAAACCGAGGCTTAAAAATTTTGAACAATCGATTAATTTAATCGTTTGATCTGAGCAACCTGGCTCTGACACCACTGTTGGAAAACGGTGTTCAAATCAATTAAGAATTGATATCCGGTGCAGCGGAAGTTTAAAATTTTATTTTATTATATGGAACGATTCCATATATGGGTATCAAAACTTTTACGATTAAATTTGTTCAAGTAAAAATAAAACACAGTTAAATTTTTACCTCGTCAAGCAAAGGCTTGATCGTGGACTTCAACAGAATTTAATCTGCTCTTCTTGTAAATCCCGGGAACCGATGACAGTCACGATCTAACTCCGGAATTAGGTCCACGAATGAAAAACAAAAACCCTCTGATTGACTGCACTAGAAATCAATCAGAAGTTTTACGTAGAGAATAAACATATATGATCTGTTAATTCGATTTGTAATTTTTCACAAAAATCACAAGTCGAATTTTCTCCAAAAAGGGATAGAGGATTTCGAAATTCCCCTTGAAAATTCTAGAGTGTATTTTTCGAAAATTGCAATATACAATGTGTCTAATTTTCGAACCCAACACCTTTATTTATAGATAATTTCTAGTTATAATTGTATCAAGACTCTAACTCCTTAAAGCCCACAATCCATAATTTAAGCCCAACAAGCCAAGCCTGTTGTTATAGAAATTAATATAAAATTCATCGTGACTCCGATTGATAAACTGATTTAACCAATGTGCACAGAAACCATTTCTGCATCTTTTAGAGTCAAGATAATTTTTCTGAATCCGAATTCAGCGATTTCCAAAAATGCTCATCCCTATGTCATTTTAGAAAATCCCACTCCTTTTAGTTAAGAAGTCCAACTTCTCTTTCATTAAATTTAACTCTTTAAATTTAACTATCTCTACGGGGTTTTAGTAATCCATTACTTGTGTAACCCTCAATGGTTCAGGAATACAGCTAGCCGTGGGCTCACAACTCCTTGTGACTCGGAACAACAATTTCCGACTTACCCATCGAATCATGGTAAGAGCGCCTAGCAACATCGCCCCATGATTCCCTAGGTATTACTGATATTGCCTGCAAGAACCAGTAGATTTTAGTTAGCGTACAGTACAGTCCCTTCATCCATATATACCGATCGAATCAACAACCATAGGAATATCGAGAGTCGTTCGAGATTCGATAACTATGCATTACATCTTGGAGATCAAATAGTGACATCGCATGTGTTACTAGAAAAACCCATTAACCTAAAACACATCATGTACTCTGACCAGAGATTCGTCACACTAATCTCTCCTCAGATCTCATAGGATATCCACACTCGCAAGTATGTGGTGAATCCTTGACAACAAAGCATCGACTCCTATATGTGTCATAACTGTACCCAATTCCGACACCTGATGACCCCAATAGAGTCGGTAAACGAGTCAAAGTACAGTACTAGCATATAGAGTCTCAATGATGTTTCAAGTAATAAGGACTAATGGTGTACAACCAAAATCGCGGACTTTATCCACTCGATAAGTGATAACCACTTGGAAAGTCCGAATAGGGTAGTTCGATCATTCATCATATGAATATCCATTTGCATGCTTTGAACATCTCTATGTTCCACACCAATGAAACGTGGTACTCGGCATCGCAAATGCTAGTCTCAATCTCGAGCGATCCTTATCCTTATTTGCGGACGGCTCAATTGACTAGGAACAGTTTAGAATATACAGTGACTATAAGATGTGTTTCATGATAGCCATCCCCATGTGCTACCACATCTTACATACAATATAGTATATTCAAGATCTTTATCAAAACAACAATAGTATATCATAATATAACATTATGAAGAAAGATAAAGTCAATGCCATTATAAAAGTGTAAATTATATTAAACAAAAGATTTTTTTACATAGAGTCATAAAAGCCCTTAGCCACAAGTTGGCTAACCGG
Organism: Henckelia pumila; assembly: GCF_033568475.1. NCBI lineage: Eukaryota > Viridiplantae > Streptophyta > Magnoliopsida > Lamiales > Gesneriaceae > Henckelia > Henckelia pumila. The sequence goes on along the minus strand of NC_133123.1, from coordinate 147,472,818 downwards.
GCACCCACTCTTTCAACTAGTGGGCTTTTTTATTTGATTGATGGGCTTAAATAGAATCCCAAAATATAAATATAGGGTTATGGTCCCCAGATCACACGACGTCTAATCGACACAGTCATTCTATTCTATTCCCATCGATAGATAGAGAGCGTGAGAGAACTGAAGGAACTCTCAAGGCAAATCGTGTTGATCTGGAAGGCCAAACCATGTAGGTCTACATCGGTATCAATTGTTAAGAATTAAGGTACGCTTCCGCTTCAGTTTACAGTATTTAATCTTAATGATTTAGCATGATGATTCTGGGTTTAAATTTATGTGGGAATTTTTCCCTAACAAGTGGTATCAGAGCCACTCATGTTTAAATCATTGAGATACGGTTTATATTTGATTTGGTTTAATAAAAAACAAAGAATTAAGTGTTCGAATCAAATTCGAATTTTTCAGTCCAGAATATATTTATTTTATTTTTTTATTTTCGGATTAAAAAAAAAACTGGAAAAATTCGATTTTGTTCGAATTAGGGTTAGGGCCGCCGGAAAATCGCCCTAATCGGCCGGCTTTCAGGCCGTTTCCGGCGGCGATACATGAGGCATTTTGTTGCTCACCTCAAGGCGCCTCAGATAGTGCAGATACCTTGCCGGATTCAGTCGCACAATCGTCCGATTTCGAAGCCTCAGTCGCGCATGGTTTGGTCGCGAGCTTCGATGGATATTGGACGTAATTCCGGCAGTTTCTGGGCAATCGGGACTGGTGATGGTGCAGTTGTGGTTGTTTCGCTGTGGACTGTCATCGGTCGGTGGTGATTGGCCGGAGTAGAGGCGGCGGCGGCGGCAAGGAGTTGAGGAAGGTGATGGTTAGTGTTTCCTATTTTTCTTAATTTTCGAAAATTCGAAAATTTTAAAAAAAAAATTATTTTTTTTTACTGTATTTTTCAGATTTAGGAAAATTTTTGACCCATCACATATTTTTGGATAAAGTTTAATTCGGTTATAAACCCATTTTATTTTGGGTTTTAAGGATAATTTGGCTTAAGGTTTAAATTTTCAATTATTCAAATAATTATAAGGTTATTTTTATATATTTTTAAAATGAGTTGATTAAAATCAATTTATTTTGAAATATAAAAAGTTTTGTATATGTAATTTTTATGAGTATTAATCGGCCCAAAGGAAGATTAATATTTAATATGATTACATATATGTTTAAATAAGGGTAAAATTGTGATAGTTATTCGGTTTTCATATGAATAATAATCGGCCCAAAGGAAGATTATTATTTGACATTTATTTACTATCAATTTTTGGTATTCCTTATTAGGTTTGCATTATTTGAATTAATTGATTATTTTTTTATGGATTAAGTTTATCGGGTCAATATACATGGGTCAGTTAATTTTTGAATATACGGGAATTCAACCCGAAAAGATCACACATGACCAGTAAATTGCCTGATTTGCCCACCAGTCGGCATTGATCTTACGATCAATGGTTAAATAATTGAATTTGACCAAAATACTTAAAATTTATTTTTTAAGAAAAAGGTCAATTTTATTTGATATTAAATTTGAATAAAGGAATAGTTAAGGTATATATATTTTGGAATAAATTGATTGAAGCAATATGTCGCCAAAATGACCTCTATTGTGAAAATTAATTTGTTTTGAAATATAAAACGTTTTGTACATGTAACTTATGTAAATAATTAATCGGCCCAAAGGAAGGTTATTATTTAACAGAATTACATGTGCAGTTGTGGTAATAAATATGTGATTATTATTTGGTTTTACATATGAATAATAAATCGGCCCAAAGAAAGGTTTATTATTTGATATGTTCTTATGATCAGTATTTGATTACTACACCAAGATATCATTTACAAGTTAATATTTTGTCCAAAGATGAAATATTAATGGAGTGCCCGGTATCTTGAGATGGGGATTGCCTTTATTTGAATTTAATACTACTTATTTGGGGCATTTTTGTGAGCATATTTAATTTATTGATAATTTTCTGTTCAGTTATTATTTGAATATTTCTGCTAGTTTTACTGTCTGCGTCAACTTTATTCTGACTTTCAAAGATTATCGTTACTTTCAGTTATGAAAAAGTTAACATCTTGATAGTTTTTTGGAATAATGATCAAAGACAATGCAATAAAGATTGATTCAAGTATACCTTTATGAACTAGAGTACCTCTTTTGAAAGGAGGGAGATAGAAATGTATGAGAAATTAAATTGCATGTTTGATGATCATTAAGGTAGTCATTTAGGAATCATTAGGGCAATATGTCGAAGAGATATAACTACAGTTAAGAATCACCTTAAGAATATTGAAAATGAGGTTTGTCAAGAATGAAAGGTGAATTTTGTACGTTCTTGACAACTTCACTTTCAATGAGGTATAAAGATAAATGATTAAGGATAAAGTAAGCTGCAGATATAGCACTTCAAAAGAAACAACAAAAGAAACCGAGTTAATAGGAAAATAATATTGTTTCTTTTGTAGAGCTAAAAGGCTCATGAAAATAAAGTTTCTAAATTTGGTTTGTTTTAAGGTTAATTTATCTTTGATGTCACATCTGATGGATAGATTTTGGTGTCATCATCAGTGTGTCTATGCGGAGTTATTATTATTGCTATGATGATGAAAGATTCATCAGTGTACAATGGCAAAACAGTTAAAGTTGAAATAATTGAAAATTTTAGATTATTGTTAAAACCTGAGTTTTATTTGAATCTGAATGAAACATTTATTGTACCGACTTTCAGACGGAATAATTTTTATTTCTATTTTGGGCAAATTCGGTTTATCTTGCTCATTTGGAAATGAAAATTTTGGTTGTTTCATGATTCAAAATTGGTTGGCTCTGGTTTTTCATCTCGTTACAATAATCTTTCTTCGGTTGATACAATTGTTTCATTTAATGAGCCCTTGCAATTAAGTTTACAAGAATCAAAGATAAAAATAAGTAAATGAGAATTCAGTTACGTTGTAACATGAGATATTATCCGGATGGAGAATAAAGAAACTTATGTATGACGAAATTCTCAATCCTTTAAATTTAACATATTTTGATATTTGATTTAAATGTATAAAGGAAAAACAAACAAATTAAAGGATATCTGAAGTCAACAAGAATTTGGATGTCTATGAACTTATAAATATGGATATTTGAGGGCCTTCCATATGGTTTTTTGGAATGATCAACAATAATTTATATTGTTCATAGATGATTATTTTAGATATGACTTTTATATCTCATTTATGGACAAACACTAATGACTGCAGCATATATCCTTAACAAAGTTGATTAAAGTGATTCTTAAAGATCTAAGGGGTAAAGGTTTTATGGTCCCACAATTAATTTGATTCTCAGTTAGGAAAATGCTTGTTTTTTGAGGATGTCGAGTTTGTGGGGGGAGATAAAGTTTAAAAATTGTCTTTAAGAAAGAATATTTTAATATTCTTACAAGTGTTATTGACATTGATCAAATTTAGTTTTTTGACTTTGTTCAACAACATAATACGGTAAGATAATTTAGATAAATCTCTCATTCAAGAAATATTCTAAAAGAACAAACTCTTACATCTCAATAACCTTGTCATTATAGAGTTCCACTCAAGAGAGAAGAAATACAGTCTTAGGTAATTTGATTGTATGTCTCCAAGAGAATAAGGTCAACATTGACATGATAAAAATGATTTTATAATTTCTATCAAGTCATAAAAATTCTAACTCTTGTAATATTTAATTTAAGTCAATATAAAGAGATAAAATCTTTGAAAGACAATGACATTTGATATCTTATATAATTGCCTAAAGTGTGAAGTTCATTGGTTCTAAATAGATATTTAAAACCATTAGTACTCCAAAGGTAATGTGGAAAGATATAAGGCTCGCCTTGTCATTAATGAGATTTTACACAGTAAGAGGATACAATTGTAAAGGGGTTTTCTCTTTGGTTTATTTGAAAGACTCTTCAGAAATATATTGACATAGTATTGAATTTTGATTAATAAACGATATTTTTACATTTCATCATGTGATCATCTCGTTCGGTTTGAGATGAATTTGGTCGATGATTGTATATATCATAAGGTCTGTGGGAGTAAATATTTTTCTGGTTTTTTATGTTATGATAGCCTGCTCGCTTGTGACGATATAGATATGTTGCATGACACCAAGAGATTTCTAGCTAAGAATTTTGAGATGAATGATCTTGGTGATGCATCTTTTGTACTGGGAATCCAGATACATTGGGATCACTCTCGATGTATTCTTGGATTATCACAGAAAAGCTATATCGAGAAAGTTGTAAAGCGATATGGGATGCAATATTGTAAACCAGTTGATAACCTAAGTTGAGGGAGACAATTTAGTCTCAATCATTGCCTTAATAATGATTTAAAGAAAATAAATACAAAAGATTCTTTATGACTTAGCAGTAGAGAATCTAATGTATTACTAAGGTATATACACGTAAAGCTTTTATATACGTGAATGAGATGTTGGACAAATATTCAAATAATTTAGGAGTAGACTATTGAAAAATAGTCAATTACGTATTATGAAATTTACAGAAAATAGAAGGAGTTATATGCTCACATATCAGAGGTCAGATCGGTTTTGAGATCATTTGGTATACTGACTCTGATTTAAGGGATGTCTAAATAGTGTGAAAACTATGTTGGACTATTTAAACTACTTCCAAAAGGTGTTATCTCACAAAAGAGTACTAAAAAGTCACTTGTTATAGTCTCTTTTGTAATGACAGTAGATTTTATAGTGTGTTATAACGCATCCAATCAAGTTTATGATTATTGAAGTAAGAGTTCAGAGTGAATAATGTCTATAAAGCGCATCGGTACAAACTCCATAATTGTGGATCCATTTGCTAAGGGACTATCACCCAAATGGTTTTGTGCGCACATTAATTGTATAGGTGTTTTGTCAATCAAGAATATTCAGTTTCAGTGGGAGTTTGTAATTTTAAATGCTTTTATAGACATATTTCGGTTATTCGGTTTTTGGTTTATGGATATATAAGGAAAAGTTATTTCTGCAGAAATAAAGGTTTTGGTTTATTCACACTCTGACTCTATTACGGTTGATCTCACTAAGGTTTAAGGGTGGACCAGTTGGAAATAGGCATGTTAAGATCACATTACATGAAATTTCCATGCTACACATCCACATCATAATCCATGTCGTTCAATTATCTGGCATATGTGACCATTGATGGGTCGAGTTACGATAAATGTGACAAAGGCCTCTTTGATCCTATGTTAGTATGATTGATGGACCGGATTAGTAGTAGATACATTTCGGTAATGACAGCGAAGTTGAGCTCATTTGGTTATTTTGCAAAACATAATTATAAAGTTTCACATATAGCCCAGTGGGAGATTGTTGGATCATAAATCCAACGTTGGACTTATATATAAATAATTATGTGTTGTGGACTTTCAAATAAAGTTAGCCCATAAAAAGTGATCTAAATAATGTTTCGATTTATTTGGGCTTTAATGTGTCTAATAGGGTGTGACCTTTAATGTGTAGATACTAGTGGGCTTTTCTATTTGATTGATGTGCTTAAATAGAATCCCAAAATATAAATATAGGGTTATGGTCCCCAGATCACACGATGTCTAATCGACACAGTCATTCTATTCTATTCCCATCGATAGATAGAGAGCGTGAGAGAACTGAAAGAACTCTCAAGGCAAATGGTGTTGATCTGGAAGGCCAAACCATGTAGGTCTACATAGGTATTAATTGTTAAGAATTAAGGTACGCTTCCGCTTCAGTTTACAGTATTTAATCTTAATGATTTAGCATGATGATTCTGGGTTTAAATTTATGTGAGAATTTTTCCCTAACACTGTGCACATATGAAATTTAAAGAACCTTGTGTCATTTTACTCGGACACTCATATATGATGGAGAAATTCATTTGATATTTGTCAATAGTCAATAACAAAAGTCAAGTAGAACATCCATGAAATAAATTATCTCTTTCATATATCTCATATTATCACCATCTTTTCCAGCTATAGATTTCAGAAATAAACCAGAACATAAAATTAAAAAAAAACTCACCATCTTCTCCAACTATAGATTTTCACTTTCAACTATCTCTTTCATATACCTCATCACACAAAATTCACATTTAACAGAACCACTTTGTTTTAGATTAATTGAAAAAATATTGCAACAATCACAATCTAAATAATATGAACTATCCATTCATGTCTTCATACGTAAGAACAATACATACCTTCAATTGTTTAAAACCTGGTCCTTTAGAAATATCCTTCGAGGAATTGTACATCTTAACCAGTACATTTAAAAAGGAAAAAGTTATTTTTTTCATATGAATAAGTGAATGTATTCAAAATCAACATAATCTACTACCTACTTCGTCAATATCTTTTTTCATGCATCGTCTCGACATCTATTAGTAGAAGAGTCTAATAAATATATCATATTTTTATCTTCATTGATGATATTCAAGATCCAATGGTACCTGAAAAAATATGAATTTGAAATAATAACTAACATCATTTATTACCATCTCTAAATTGATAACATACGAGTTCAGAAACAACATAAAATAATTGACTAGTATGCATTATAAATTTATAAAGAATTAAAATCATACCCAATGTTGTATGGGATGAGGCATATGATGCTCTACACACTGCTTCCAACTGGTTAGCGATATGTTGTGATAAGTGGTTGTCATCGTTGTCAAGTGGGCATATATGCAAGGGTCTGGGATCCACAAATAAAATACAATAAGCTCGATCTTATTCCTTGAAATATTTGTAGAGGTGATGGAGGAGACCTCAAAGACAATGGATTGGAGAGAGCATAATTTGGTCACCCCACACATCAGATTATCTCGCTATTCTAAATGAAAGAAAAACAAATGCATTCCACGTTTTTTGAGTTCCACAACCAAATCTGACTTGTAAATTCACGCTAAACATCTCATTTAGCATTTTGATATACCCGATATCCAAAGCATTTTCATCAATCTGAAATGTAAATCCAAGATGTTATATTTACAGGCCAAAAAGACATACTTGGACGTATGATAAATGCACAAACATTGGATCTGTAACAGCTTCATCCAACTCTCTAAATAGCTTCTTCTTGAATGTTAGTTTACAATGCAAAATCTCTTCTTCCCAATTGCAAAATCTCTCCTTTACAATACAATATATTTATTATCATCTAAATCAATGTACTCCTCTATATAAAATAAGATCATTTTAAAAAATAATGCGCGAAAAAGGGATCAAAGAGTTACTTGACAATTTCAGGTAATTATAAATCATAACCAAGTATTGCAACACAGCCGAGATAACTATAAAAAGTGTTACGACATTTTAATTAAAGTACTAGGCATTTTCGAGGTCTGGAGATTTCGAACCAATTACGACCTTACGACACTCGAACAAACTAAAGCTAGAATAAGCTGATAACTTGATTATCCCAACAAGTTCCTAAAATTTAAATAAACCAATGTACGCAATAAATTATAATAAGGTTTTCAATCAATAAAGCACAGAGAAAATGTTAAGAGATTGCAGCATAACTAATACAATCACTGTACTCTCATTATTTGAAATTCAGAATGTGTGGAAAAAATAAACTTTCTGTCCACCAAAGTGACATAACTTTAAATATTATTTAATGAAGAAACGCAACTAAAAACTTCTTGGAATCGCTCTGTCTAAGATTTTATATATTTCCACTATTAAGGGGTAAAAATAATATAAAATCATTTTGTAAAATTATTTGATCCATCTGATCTAGTATGCATGCATAAACAGAACCGAGAAGCTGAAACAATACCTCAACAACATCAGCTGCAGTTGTGGACATTTCATATGTAATCTTTTCAAAGGTTTCTACTATGGATGGAAATGGGCCGGGCGGACTTAATCCCAGTCCCAGTCCCAGTCCCAGTCCCCGTCCCCATACCCGAATTATTTTGATTGTAAAATTAAAATTTAATATTAAACGCAATATCTTAAATAAAAAATATCTCTATCAATCAAGATTATTTTTTAATTGAAAGAAAATAGTAAAAACTCATAAATACTTTTATTTTTAATTTTAATATTTGTCGTATATATAGATGACTACATATTCATCTATTTTTAATTAGTAAAATATACGACAAATTAATATTTGATCGATGTTATAACGCGTGTCTTGCACATATATATATGACCAAATATAATAGGAAATTTGGTGTAATAGTAATAAAATTTCAAGAAATTAGTTAAAATTTGAAGGTGAAATTTTTGTAGGGCATTAGTGGAGAGTTAATACAAATTTCAAATGGAGAGAATGTGAGTGATTATGTCTTCTATCGGTATTAGAATAAAAATATGAGTGATTTTAGTTGAATTAGTTCTTCAAAACAACCGATAAATATATATTTTAATTAAATATATTTGCATTATGACAAATTGTTGGAGTGCAATAATTATCTATACTTATAAAGTGATCGAACCAAGACGCTTGAGCTACTCATGTGCGGTTTAAAAGATTTGAGTTGCACCATTATCACAAGATATATCTTTTGGTAAAACGACAAACGCTCGATCTTATAATTGATATTATATTAACTAAAAATATTAATTTCAATGGTAAATGTTTATGTCATATAGTAAGTACTAATATTATAAATAATAATAGACATATTGTAAGGCCCAAAAATATTAAATTATTAATTATGGGATTTGAAAATTAAATTCCATATTATGGGCTCATATTGATTTGAGAAGTTATGTAAATGATAGATTTAATTTTTAAGCCGAAAATATTTAATTTGAGAATTTACGGATTGTGAGAATTAAATTATGAGAACTCTTAAATTAAAATAATAAATATTCGATTTGAATATTTATGGAATTCAAGATTAAATTCCATGTTTCGGAAATTAAAGAAGATTAATTTTGAAGATACAACCCGATCAGAGACTGATTTGAAAATATCGAAGTTTGAAGGGCTAAAATGCAAAAGGCCGGGATTATTCTATTAATTCGAATTTATTTAATTTTAATTCGAGTATATTTAATTTAGAAATATTTAGAGTTTCGATTTTAATTCTAATATTCTTAAATTATTTTGGATTGAAATTGAATTAAAACGAAGGCCGAGGACTGAATTGCAATTAATGAAGACTTGAGAAACTAAATTGCAAATGATGCAATACATATCTGAATTTGAATTAGATAATCAGATTGTAAACGTGTAGGAAGCTTATTTTCTTCAGAATTTTCAGAACAGAGGCCGAACCCTCTTCCTTTTCTTTAGATTTTGAAATTTCGAATCGCCGTAACTTTTGATCCGATCGTCCGATTTTAATTTCGAAAAGTGTTCTGGAATTCTTGCGACGAGGAATTCGATTTGATGTAAGTCTTTTATTATCTCGGCATGTTTTAAGAATCGAGAATTGGCAGAGATCAGATTATGAGTTTATATTTGTGTTCTTGAGCTTGTATGCACTTCGATATCGAAACTGAATTGATGAACGACTATCGGTTGTGTTGATTATGAATTCCAGCATGTAAGTCGATGATTATATCTGATGGTATGATTAGTATGATGAGATTATAGTGATATATCACACGGTCATGAAGTTAAAGAAGTTAGATTCGAATTCGATATTTCTTCGGTTACCGATTTTCAATCGCTACGCCGTCGATTCGTGTTTTGAGACCAGTTTGATAGCTGATTATTGAGATGAGATGTTCTTTGAAATGTTATCGATGATATAACATTTTTATTTCTCAGTTTCAGACTTGTTTTGAAGATTAACGACGCATAACTCCAAATGAGAACCGAAGAAGAAGAAGTGGAAGTTTGAAATGGATTGAATGAAGATATATTGATGAATTTGACTCGATTCTGAAATGAATGAATTGAACGAATCTTGATGTGAATGTTTTGAGGTTGTATCTCAGATTTGAAGAATTCAGAACAGAAGAACTACGAAGGTAAAAGTGGACTACTACTTGAATGAGATTAAAACTCGAGATGGTTTGTATCGAGTTCCCTAAATCACATACTTATTTGATTACTTGCTTTTATATGAATTCTTGAATGAGGCTATGATGTGAATGAATTCTATATCGATGTTATATGTTGCATTCATCTTGTGAGACTTGTTCTTTGATTTTGAAATGAACGGAAACGTTCGAATAGACGATTTGAGAAACTATATGTGTATGGCCTGGGTGGTTGAGATAGCCTAGCGTCTGATTTACATGTATGGTGGCTTCAAAGTCTAGAAAAGCAAGATAAGTAGCCCCACCTCGATCGGGAGAGTCGGTGGTTTAGTTACGATATCTTCTTCTCGGGATCCCAACCGACAAAATGAGAGATTTCTTGAGAGAAACCTATTTTTAATCATGCATTGTCCTTTATTTATATCATGTGTTTGATATATAACTTGATTTGCATGTTAGTTGCTTTTACTGGGAAATATATTTCTCACCGGAGTTATCCGGCTGTTGTCGTGTTTGTATGTGTGCATGACAACAGGTGGTTCAGGAATAGGGCAAAAACGGGCTTGATGAATCGAGACTTGAGAGATTAGAGTGATGATCCGGTGTAGATGTTTTTATGTTTTCAACCTTTGTTGGTTCAAGAACATTGATCTTGTAGTTGTTAGACTTGAACTTTTGGTCTAGAGATTCTACTACTTTGAGATGTATAATACATGATCATGTTATGTTTTCTTTTGTAATGACATGTTGGATTTTATGTTGTTACTTTGAGAATGATTATTGGAACTTGTTTGATGCTTCTTGCACTTGGTTGAGCATGTAATTGGACCAAAGACAGCACTTGACAGCAGCTGAACTTTTGAGTAGCTCGTTTTATTTTTTTGTCCACTTGGCCTGCGCACGGGCGAGCTCCTGCCCGCGCCCGCGCGCAGGCCAAGCCAAGGGGGCAGCTGCCCAACTGAGCTGCGCAAGCGCGAGGGGTGACCCCGCGCGCGCGCAGGTCATGTTATAAAAAAAAATTTTGTTTTCTTTGTGGCTTTGATGCTTAGACTTAATCCATGAACCTTGGATTATTATTTGTTAATTTGAGAGATTAAGAACCGGGTCGTCACAACAGGTGGTATCATAGCGTAAGTTTCTTGGATTGAGATAGAAGCTGAGCGGGGTAGATTGAGTCACATGCATTTATAGTATTGCATTATTATGCTTTACTTGATTGATAAATTGCTTGCGAATATGATCTACTATTGAAACTAAACTGCGTTATTTACTGAATTGTAAATTTTTGAATTTCTTATCGATGTTGTTATAAGATTTTCCCCGGGTGATGTAAGCACCCATAATTGAATAGAACAGTGTTCTTTGGGTGATGTAAGCACCCCAGACTGAACAGAATGGTATGGTCAGACTGAACAGAACAATATTGCTCAGCTGAAAGAAGTATATCTGATTGAACAAAACAGAATATCAGCGAATGAATAGATGTTATTGCAGGTAGAAGTTGACCTGAAGAACTTGATTAGTTGTTTAGATACCTGAAAGATACAGATGAATGACGTATCAGATTGACTGTCTTCCAGCTTCAAGACCTAGCAACCAGCTGATAGATTTTGATGAAGAAATTTTGACAGAATTGCGGTATATTTATTTGTTGGTAAGTGCTCAGAACGGGTTTTAATTAACAATTCTTTGCCACAACAGATAGAAATGATGAGAAAAAGAAGAATATACCAATCAGAAGCAGAGTAATTTGAATAATGAAGAATGCATTGCTAGATTTCAAGCCTACTATGATTCTTTGAATTGTAGATGATAATAATGAAGCTCAAGATTGAGTTGTTTAATTATGGCTTGAATTCGAAGATTATGTCTGAACAAATGTTGACGACTGAAACATTTTATGAAAGACATAGCCCTGTCTAAGAGAATTGAAGCTGAATGATGAGTTAGGAGAATGAAATTGTAGACATGCAAGAGGATGTGAGATACTCACAACTTTATCTACAATTTTTTTTAATTCCAGAACAGATATGAAGTGAATGATATGAAAGTAATTCTTTAACTCTAGCGGACCGAGACAGAAGTGTTTGGGGCTAAATGCATAATATGTTAGAGATTACTACACTCATTTTAGAGGGGGATATTCGAACAAGCAGTGTGGCAAATCAGATTCTGAGATGATTTGAATGAAGAATGGTTCCAGAAGTATACAGAGGATCAGAATGAAATTGACCTGAGAATGAAATTGCAGGTAACAGATTTATTTTGTTTTAACCTGTTTATGTTATTGGTGCAAGAGATATATAATAGCTGAAAGCTTATTATATTTCCACCTCTGTAACAACAAAAAAACTTTGTGAATTGAGCTGAAGAATTGAACTACTACTTCGAAAAAATGAGACTGAATCTAATTGAGTTAGTATTTGAGACATCTGTTAGGTTGCATGATAGTTGATGATGCAATAACCTATTACAGATTGTTAGAAAATTGATGATAAGAAATGATTGAATTAGATCAGCTAGAACATAATGTGCATATGAATAAGATGATAATATGATATAGAATCTCGAATTAAGATTCTGTGATTTCGGTTTGATATATGATGCTTGATTATAGAAATATTCCGAAATCAGTATATTCGATGCACTAGATATGTTCAAGATCTAAATCAGCATTGATAGGTAAGCCAATGAATAGCGATTACAGATATGTTCCAGTAAGATTTTTGACTTTAGTTTAAGTTTTGAACTGGAATTCAATAGCGAATTGATGAATTTATGAAGTACCGACTTGATGAGATTATGAACTGAATATTGATATTGAGGTTTAGAAGATAGATGATGATATGAAAATCAGTTATAGACGAGTCTTTTCTTTGATTATGCTGAATCGAATAAATCAATTGGACATATAATTCTTGAAATGCTTTATTTCGAGTAGCTCTCCTTGTTTTGTTCATAGAGCCTGAGTGATTCACTCATTCTGAGTTATGTGATGCAAGTGAGTTGTTTTCACTTTGCAGAGTTTGTTATCCAGAAGATTTGATTTTGGATGACCTTGATTGAGGGATTTTCTCAATCTTGATTTATTTCTTTTAATTTTGAGAATTATTGATCCTTTGATGCAAAATTTCAGCGTATTTAAAGATTTTTGGCTCGTAACTGATAGAAAGATTTGAATATTATCCAGCTGTTGGATTGGTTGTATAATTTGTCAGTACTTTGGAAATAGAAGTGAGAAATGAAATAGACATTGATCGATTGATTTTAGATTTCTGTGTATTTCGATTTGAGTATATTCAGACGAATATATCACCAATCAGAATGATTTTTGATTGGAAGTAAGCCAGAACTGTTCAGAAGATGAAAGAAACACAGAAAGTAAACTGAAGCAATGAGAATTCAGTAAAGAATGATAGAGTGAGATAAGAATTGAAGCCTCAGATCAGAATGAATGAATTCTATTATGATTGATTATCTGATTGTGCTTGATATTTCCAAAAAGAAATATAAGATTTTGAAGAAAATGCACAACAATGAATTTAAGATTCATCCAATAATTGTTTTATCAAAAGATAAAGCAAACAGATGTAATAGAATTAGTACGTTTTCGAAGTTAAACGTATAAATATTTCTGATGAAGTTGAAAATCGTTGACTAGATGAGTTCAGTGATAGTTTAGAAACTCCAAAAATTGAAACGAGATTATGATTTGAAAGAATATTTTGCGAAACTACCATGATGAAGCAGTATCGATGAGGTAAAGAGGTGGTAGTTATGATCAGATTGATTGAATTTACTGAATAAGATGATCTGTCTGTACGAATAAATCACCGATCTGTGATTAGAATTGTGCGAGATGTCACAGTAAGCCAAGAATTAATGTTTCAGATTGAAACATTGGGTTTATTATTAAATTGTAATACGGATGATCAGAAGACTTTGAGTACTTTTTGAGGTAAAGGTACAACATATTATCCTTGAATTGGATCAACAGCTCTGAATACTTTAAAATCTGTGAATACATCATATTATACTCTGATTAATAGATAGTCTGAACAGACTAATCAGATTTTTAGAATACGCTGTATAAGATGTGATACAGATATGACTAGATAGCTGTGAAGTAGATAGAGATATGATGAAATTACAGGAATGATTAAAATCTATTGTCAGGATTAAGACTTTAGATTTATTTGACAGAATGTGGCATCGATTGATTGACTGATGTTCTGAGAGTTGGTTATATGTGATTGCATTATACCATTCTTCGATTTATGGATTATCTGAGTTGATTTTCCAGATGTTGAGAATATTCTCAGAACTTTAATACCTGATTCAGTATTACTTGACTTGATGTGTTGCCATATGATGATTATAATTCCTGTAACAGCTATGGAGTCGATTTTGAGATAATGATATGATGATATGATAAAAAGAAATCCGATTTCTTTGTGTTGAAATGATACTACCGAAGTATATTACATCAGACCAGACATGATTTGTCGATATCAGATCAGATTTGATTTGAGGAACACAAAGATGATAAATATAAATCTGTATGAAGCAAGAACAATGAAGATGAATCAGAGTAAGTAATTGAATGATAGATATAATTTTTGAAGCTAAAACTGATTCGTTAAGCGAAAGAGTTATTTTTGTTAAACATCATTCAATTCAGAATTGAGAAAGAGCAGAGTTGTTTTATAGATTCAGAATAGGAATGGGAATACTAATTGTGAAGCGATGAACAGAATGACAGCGTAGACTTGATATATGTTCTATGCAGAGCATGGAATAATATAGAGAAAGAAACAATTCAACACAAAAAGCTGAAAGTCATTGAATAAGATGTCTAAAAGAATTGATGATTGATTGAAAGATTTATTCTTCTCAGCTCGATACAATGGGTCCGAATTGTTCCATGTGAATAAAAGAAGAAAGTATCAGTAGATTTTTCTTATGTACTTTAATCCAATGAGATGGATATTGAAAAGATTCTGAGGTAAGTCGATTATTCGATATATATTATATTGAAGAAAGAAACAGCTCAGAATGAATTCTTTCCAATGACTTAAAGTACAACTGAAGAGATACCAAAAACAAAAGAATTGAAGCAGATTCGAAGAAAGAATCTGATATGAGATGAATAAATGAAATACGAAGTTCAGAGTTAGATGATTGAAGTGAGAATCATTCAGTCTATCAGATTGAGTAGTTCAATTGAATGTGATTTCGAGAACAAAATCATTTCTTAGAGGGGAGGAATTGTAAGGCCCAGAAATATTAAATTATTAATTATGGGAATTGAGAATTAAATTCCATATTATGGGCTCATATTGATTTGAGAAGTTATGGAAATGATAGATTTAATTTCTGAGCCGAAAATATTTAATTTGAGAATTTACGGATTGTGAGAATTAAATTCTGAGAATTCTTAAATTAAAAGAATAAATATTCGATTTGAATATTTATGGAATTCAAGATTAAATTCCATGTTTCGGAAATTAAAGAAGATTAATTTTGAAGATACAACCCGATTAGAGACTGATTTGAAAATATCGAAGTTTGAAGGGCTAAAATACAAAAGGCCGGGATTATTCTATTAATTCGAATTTATTTAATTTTAATCCGAGTATATTTAATTTGGGAATATTTAGAGTTTCGATTTTAATTCTAATATTCTTAAATTATTTTGGATGGAAATTGAATTAAAACGAAGGCTGAAGACTGAATTGCAATTAATAAAGATTTGAGGGACTAAATTGCAAATGATGCAATACATATCTGAATTTGAATTAGATAATCAGATTGTAAACGTGTAGGAAGCTTATTTTCTTCAGAATTTTCAGAACAGAGGCGGAACCCTCTTTCTTTTCTTTAGATTTTGAAATTTCAAATCGCCGTAACTTCTGATCCGATCGTTCGATTTTAATTCCGAAAAGTGTTCTGGAATCCTTGCGACGAGGACTTCGATTTTATGTAAGTCTTTTATTATCTCGGAATGTAGTGGCCCATATCCAAAATTAACGATAATGAGTAATTATCGTGTGATCATGTTAGATTTAGTAAAATGTGATTAAGAAGACTTCTAAATGGATTAACGGAGCCCGAAAATAGACCCAAAATGATCAGAAATGGTCCGGAGGATTAGACAGATCGGAAGCTCCGAAGGTGATCGGAAGCTCCGATGAACGATCGGAAGCTCCGATCAAATTACGTCATCCATGACGTGTGGTTGATTGGAAGCTCCGAACAGGATTGAAAGCTCCGATCACCCCTATCCGAAGTCAACCAGTGAGATTTTGACAGGTGAAAGATGAGGATGTTCGGAAGCTCCGATGGCAGGATCGGACGTTCTGATCAAGGATCAGAAGTTCCGATCGATGCCTATAAATATAAGGTCCGAGGCATTCATTTCTTGCCAATTCCGAGTTCCTCTCCTTCGTGTGCAAGGCTCTATTTAGGGCTTTGGGTACTCTTATTTTAGAGTTGGAGTAGGGAACATATTTTAGTAGAGTCAGACAGTGTCTGACACAGTAGCGGAGCAGTGCTCGAAGCTGTGGAGCTGCAGTAGGGGTGTACCCCTAGTTGCGGGATAGTCGCCATCAGTGGGCTGACGACGGACGCAGGTATAGCTATGGTCTCCTTAAATTATTTAGGAGTATGCAATAGTTTAGTTAAGGCTTTTAGAGCTTATTGAATGATGCATGGGTATTTGCATTATAGACTTGATGATAGTCTTGGAACCTAGAGTGGGACTACTAGAACTGCCTTAGAAAGGTACGTAAGTACTGACTGAGATTGCCAGCGGATATGCATGCTTATATGTTGCATTTATGTGTTTGCATGTTATTATTGTTATGCGGCATGTGCATATCATCTTGTGCCTGTACATCTGTATATCTTTCGAGATGAGCCAGTTAGGGTTGCTCAGCCCTGTTAGGACGTTTGATATCAAGTACCCTTAGGTACTGATACATGAAGGACTCCGTGGTCCACGTCCGTGATTCGGGAATGAGTGGTCGCGCACAGTGGTTAGCTACCCCGATGTGACGATCTTATATTCCAGGCACCAGTCTGAGCAGTTCGTATACAGTTATCCCAGATATGGATACCCGGTCATTTGCATGCATCATATTTGTATGTTTATCCGTGCTTTCGTATTGAGCTTAGAGCTCACGTCCAGTATTTTCTGTGTATCTGGATACCCTATTCGACGGGGCAGGTGTAGGTGCAGGATTGAGCACCAGGAGTCTGGAGTAGCCAGTGACCTTGAAGACAGCAGGATTAGCTGTAGGTTTATTTAAATTCGATTCGATTGAGTTGTATAATCGAGTTTGTTTAGCCGGTTGTATTTCGCCGATTTATTTGTATTTAAGTCTTCCGCAGAGATTTTATTTAAATGCATGCTTAATTATGCTCTTAACTCTGATTAGGTAGTGGATCCGGGTCGGGTCGCTACATTTATGGTATCAGAGCTGTATGCAAGGGACTTAGGAAATTGATAATAAGACTTCTTGATTATCCTTGTAGGATTTATTGAGGCCTAGCGAAAGAAGATTTGGTTCTTCATTGCCGAGGTTTGCGGCATAAGTTTTTACAATAAGGAATGCAACAGTGATGAGAACACCAGTAGTAGCATATCGATAGATAGACTGACTGCTGTGGACGGTTCATCATTCGATGCATTGGGATGTTGATCGAAGAACATATGGATTCCAGCCAAGGAAGACTGGAAGAGAAGATCGAGTATATCACGTCAGATATCTCTGAGGACTTTTTGGAATGAATGGTGTTTAGTAATCCATGTGGTTCCAGTCCTTGAAGATTCTCCACTCGTAGCTGGAGAGATTGTCAGATAGACCTTCGCCGGAGATACCTTGAGTGCCTAAGGCATGACAGGTTTCGAGCGTAAGGTCTGTAAACTCGTGCAGAACATGGTTTTGCCGGTATGCTTGTATCGATGCTTTTGGTAGGCATACGGGAAACTTCATGTTCAAAAGCATGATTTGGTTACAAGAAAAACGCTGATGGTAGATCGTGAGCAGAAGAAGTCGACTGACATGCACTGACGCAGAGCATAGCTGGTTAGCTAACAAGTGTCATTTCTCCGGAGTTCTTCGCAGGAGGACATGTAGAGAGACTTGGATGGAAGTATGCTTGTATCGATGCGTGTGTCGATTGGAAGCTTCATGCTCAAGGAGCGAAGACAAGTTCGATGATTTTAAATATTGTATTGATGTATTTGTAAACAGTATTTCAGTTGTAATGAATCATCAGAATTTGGTTGTATCATTTCAATTTATTGGATGTACATCTTGTTGTATTTTCGGGTTATTGTAATGTATTACATAGGATTGTAATAAAGAAATTGTACAAACTTGAAGTAATGATACATGTGTTACTTATTCAGCAATTCGTGATTGATTGCAAGTAATTTTATAAAGTTTGGCTTGGAATTAGTTGATTGGTAATCAACTAGGATAGCTCATGGATTTTGAGTAAGCCAGCAGTAACGGATTGACATGGGGTTAGTCTAGGTGTTTTCCTAGGATTGACCTAATTAGTCGTTCGACTGGGTTAGTGCCAGTGATGAGGTGATTCATCTGGGGGCATGGAAATTTTGATCTTCTTTGAAATTTTGAGTTTCGTTCTAGGTTGTTTCCGTAGAACAGTAGCTTGATTGACCTTCATAGGTTGGGAATTCGTGATGATGGGATTTCATCAGGAACCAGTTTAGTACATGCCGAGAGTTGTGGACTATGACCATGATTAGACATGATGGAGAGCGACCCTATGCCAGTGTTACTCTGGGAGTCTTTCGTACTTCGGAGAATACCTGGAAGCCTTCATGCTTCAGGATTGGCGGTGGGAAGGCTACCTAGTCTAGAGTTTTGGTAAAAGTCACGACGGGGTATGACTTTGGATTAGATGACTGGTTATGTATCAGTGGATTAGATATCGTCTGACTGTCGTCAGAGATATTGGTTTGTAGTTTTGTCATAAGGACCAGTCTTGGAGGGATTTCCTTGACAAGTGCGTACTCTAAGCAGATAGTTCTAGCCTATTGGACTGCTAGACTAGTGGATCTAGTTGGTGTTTGGATACTCTTGTGATAAGGGTTATCCAGGAGATGGGTTTGTGAACTTCCTGTAACATTTGACTCGGGGATGAGTATTTTTCAGCAATGATGGTTTCCTTCAGTGATAGATTATATCCGATGCTAAGGATTGTACATGACTATTGAGGCATGAGGATAGCGTGATTTATGCCAATGTACACTTGGTGGTGATTTCAGGTGGGACACCACGACAAGTAACCTCAGTTTTGATTTGTTGCAGTCTTAGCAAGAGATATAGTTATCAGGAGCATGTTCAGCGATAGCTGAAATATTTTGGACTTGTATTGCGGCTTGGGTTGAACAAGTCCTTATGATCATCTTGAATGAATATAGACAGTGGATAGTATGTCTAGACTGGTGCAAGTTTAGCACTAGTGACTACTTGTAACTGTTGTCTGACTTTGTCAAAAATGAGTGATTGAATCAGCGGTGATTCTTTTGATTCCAAGTAGTTGGGATCTGCGGACGTGTGGCAATGAGATCATCGATATTGATCGGCCATGAGAGTTTCATCGATCAATGATTGTCTGATTAGAATTGGTACCGTCAGGCATGACGAGAGCTACAGTATATCGATTTGACTGATCAGATTATTCCAATCGGTACTGATTGGGATATAGTAAATCAATAAGTACTGGGAATAGTACTTAAGTATGGTATGCTTTGATATAGCGATTCAAGTGCATTTAGGGAATTCTTTAGTTGCTAAGGAATCTCCAGGGATGCGAGAATCGGGGCTTTTTGGATTCTGCAGATCATGAGAATAGTCATAGGTTGGCTCTTGTGATCATTTTCTAGTTAATAGCATTACTGAGATTACCATTGACGGATTTTGATCTGAACATTGCTTGGTTTTAGCAATGATTTATCCAGTTTGCGGAAATAGGATTCAGTGATTTTCCCAGGATTTTCAGTGGACAAATTTTGGGGACTATTAGTCAGAATGTTTAGCTTGAGGGCTTCCAGCAGATTTCTCGAGATTTGTTCTTGAGAGGCAATTCGACAAGTGCTCATGGATTTCAATGAACATTAGCAGGTTAGCATTAGTTGTTTCATGGGATGAGACAGCAGCTGAGACTTGTGTTTCTGAGTCTGGCAGGATTGTTGTCACTGATATCCCAGTGCATTTTGATATGCTGTGTCATTGAAAGGATTAGATAACGTAATTGCCACTAGTATTGATAGATTCTGTGCGGGATCAAGGTGAATCAGTTTGGTTATCCGCGCTAGTGAGCCAAGGGTTTGGTTATCTGGAACAGGATAACCGAAATCGTTTTCGTCGATACTATCTCTAGTTCCGAGATAGAAGTAAGCATTCGATATAGGCTACTAATGCTGAGGGTGGTGTTGGTCCATCTGAGGGTTTCAGCAGGATGGTAGTGAATTTCAAGGCGACGACCTTGAAGGATTCATTTAGAAAAGAAATTGTGTATAAGGATTTTGTCACAATTGGGGTTAGAAATCTCTGTTTGCTAGTTGTTGTTCTTTGGGAACATTCGTTGGCCAATGGCAGGATGAGTACTGAAAGTACGTACTATGACGCCAGGAATTGTCAGGATTTTGTTGTTATCCATGGAAGGATGACTAATACGATTGAGTAGATGCTATCTACGATAGCGGGATTCGGATCAAGGTTTATCGCAATCAGTCTGAGGATTTCAGATGGTTAGAGTGGTGGCAGTGATGCGATTGCTTTGCGAACTGGTGGACGGTAGTTGCCATTTCTATTCACATAAGGTACTGTTTTGGGAAGAAATATTTTATCCTTAGTGATAAAGAGTAACTGTAGTGACCCTGCATGGTATCACCTACTAACTGGCAACTAATAGCATGCATTTAAACTTAATAAAGCAATAACGCTTAACAGAGTAAAACGTGCGAAAACATAATCCATAATTACATATCAGCTTAGTAAAACATATTCAGGCTTAAATCTGTAATGATACAACCATATCGAATAGTTTAAAAGTAAACATTATACAACTATATCGAATCCTACTGTATAATTAACTCCTCAAGGCTCCTGCTCCCTAGTCCTGCCTTGAACTACCAGCTCCGTCCATCTTGCGACCTGCCCCGTGGAATAGGGTGTCCAAGATAACAACTAGGACGTGAGCGCTAACGCCCAGTACATAAACATGAGTAAACATATGTATATAATGCATGCAATATGATGACTGGTAAAGGGTCATCCGAAAAGTTATGCTCAGTACCGGCGCCACATGAGTGCTGCCACCGCACGGATCAACCTCTGGGTGCAACCACACTCGTCTAGTACACCAGAGTAGTCAGACATAAATGCCCCCGCCATCGCGGTACTCTCAGTGACAGACTATCGAATATAGAGCTGAGCGTCTCTATAGTCAGGTATAACAAGGTATAAGCTCAACGTGTATATGCACATGACATATAGACCTGGCCACGGTCCGGGTCCGGGTCTGGTCCGGGTTCGGGTTGGCATTTAGCCAACCCTTAACCGGCCCGCCAATGGCCGGTTCTGGTCCGGGTCGGTGAACCGGCGGTTCCGGTCTGGGTTTGGGTCCGATTAATCGCCGATTCAGGGTCCGAGCTAAATCGTGCCATTTAAAAAAAAAAAAAAATTGCAGCGCCCTAGCGCTGCATTGGAAGAGCTGGGGCGCTTTCCCTTCGAATTTAATTCGAAGGTGCAACACCCCAATGCTTATTTGGCAGCGCTGGGGCGCTAAACCTTCGAATTATATTCGAAGGGCAGCGCCAATGCAGTGTTGGGGCGCTGCACATTTGAAATTTAATTTTTTTAAAATTTTTAAACAAATTTTTAATAATACATATTCTTTAAATAATCTCAATCAAATATTTCATATCTTCATAATAAAAATCTATTACATTTATTAAATAAACAATATATTAGAATTTCAACATCTTAATATCTTATGACTTAATATTACAAATCTATTACATTTTATTCTACTTCACTCGCATTTCCTCCCGTCGTAGTTCCGGATGTTCCTTCGGTATCATCTTGGTCTTCTTCATCACTTTGAATATGTTGTGTTCGAGTAGCGGCTTTTGACCAATCATTGAGCAAACATTGGGCTTCCAAGTTTTCCGGCCTTAAGCTAGAACGTCTCTCGTCCAATGTATTTCCTCCAATACTAAATGCTTGCTCCACTGCAACTGTTGAAACCGGACAAGCTAGAATTTCTTTTGCCATTATAGCCAAAATTGGATATATTTGTGTTTTTTGCGACCACCATCTCAAAATGTCGAAGTTTTCCTCATCTGTATCACTAAAATCAAAAGTAGTGGTAAAATAATTCTCAAGTTCCTGACTGGAACTTGAGGATCCTCGTGGACGTTTCGTCCGTTCCCTTAATAAAAATTGTGCTTTAGTAAGTTTAAAAGTAACATTACTAGTTGCAGTGGATTGTGTTTCATGTGAAACAATTTGTCCACCATATTTGATGTTATATTCATTATAAATATCAAGTAAATGAGTTTTAATATTAAACAAAATCAATGAGATAGAAAGAATCGTTTCCGCAATAGGCTCCAAAGATTCATAATATAATGTTAACATGTCGCTTAAGCCATCTAATTTAAGTTTAGGATCTAAAACAAAAGCACATAAAAAAATTTCAGAAATGAGCAAAAAATATTTTTCCCATTTTGCTTTCATGACGAGAATACATTTAGATAAAACACTATCATTAAAATTAACATGTTAATAAAAAATACAAGAAATGTTGCAACAATGTGCTAAAACTAAATGTGAAGTAGGGTAATAAACACCGGATAATTGGTCACTAGCATCATTAAAAACTTTTAAAATTTCACAAATACTAGTGCATATGTTCCATTGATTTGAAAACAAATAAATATCACGAGCTTGAATAAATTGATGAAAAAATGTACATAATAAATCTTTATATTCAAAAGAGGATAATAACAATTTATATGTTGAATTCCAACGAGTTGGAACATCTCGTGCAAACCGCTTAGTCTTCATACCATTTACTCTACAAAATTTTCCCCATTGCTTCATAACTTGAGGATGCGTCCATAAATAATGAATAGCGTTCCTAATTGGTTGAATATGTATGCCTAAACTTTTTAGTCCATCTTGAACACACAAATTTAAAATATGACATGTGCATCTAATATGAAAAAATTTGCCACCTAGTGATGGTTTACATATTTCAATAAGCTCACTAATACTTGAAGTATTTGCACTAGCATTATCAAAATACATTGAAAAAAATTTTGTTAGTTAGACCATATTCTTCTAAAATAACAAATATAAGTTGCGAAATATTTTGTGTCGTGTGTGATTCGTTGAAACATCTATATGCAAGCAACCTTTTTTGAATGTTCCAATTATTATCAATCCAATGACATGTAATACCCATATATGAACAACTTTGCCAATGATCACTCCAAATATCGAAACACGAAGAAACTTTATTATTCAAACTATAAAATTCCTTAATTAATTCTTTCTTTTGATCAACGACTAACTTTTTCATTGTGCGTTTGAGACTATTTCTTGGAATACTTCTAATAGAAGGATTTGCACTTGTAGAAAGCCAATTTTCAAAAGATAATTTATCGCTAAAACTAAAAGAAAGTTGTTCAACCACACAAAATTTAGTCGTTTCTCTAAATCTAGCTTCGTTATATTTAAATAGTTGAGATTCATTACCCGATTGAGAAGAGAATGCCGGAATTTGAGTTTGACCACGATCAATACCAATTTCCACCGGATGATTTTTCTCGATATGCCGCGTCAAAGTTCCATAACCACCTCCTTGTTTAAATTTGTAACATTTTGAACAATATTTGCATTTGGCTTGCAAATCACCGGAGGGAATCGTCACCTTGTCGAAGTGTTTGGTGAAGATATCGGATGTCGGGCGAGGCACCGCTCGAGTTTGTCTTTGAGAGGCCGCCGGATCGTTCATACTTTCTTGACTTGCATGATGACGTGGTGGTAGTGATGGTTGTTCAACTTGTTGTCTTTGTTGCGCCTCTTGTTGAATTTCTTGAATTTCATCATCGGAATATTCAAGATCAAATCCATCGACATTGAATTGAGGATACTCGACCTCGGGTGGTATGATGCTCTTTTCCTTTCCTTTTTCTTTGTCACCCCTACGACTTGATCCCTCTTCGGACATTTGTAATTGTATAAATATGAAAATAAATCAACAATTAACAATAAACCAATAATCAAAACTTGATATTTTTTATAATTCAAGAAATTAAAAGGAATTAAGAATAGAGAGAATGAAGAGAGAATTGTGTAAATAAAATGAATGGAGGTTGGGGGTATTTATAGATAAAAAGTAGGTTTTTTTTTAAAAAAAAAAAATAGCCGGTTGACCCGACGGGTCGAGCGGGTCGACCCACCGGGTCGGGCGAGTTGACAACTGCCACAAGATCGTGGTCGTTGATCTCAACGGCCACGAAATAGTGGCCGTTGAATGATCCAACGGCTACTTGCTAGTGGCCGTTGGATCTGGGCGCCCTGATGGGCGCCACGTGTCCAACCCACCGGGTTGGACCCGTTCAACCCGCCGGGTTGCCGGTTTTCCCTTGGGAAAATCGGGACTGGACAGCCTAGTGGTCGGTCCGGTCCCGATTTCGGTTCAGGCCCGTTGACCCAGTTAACCGGCCCGTTGACCACGGGCCGGGTCCGGGACCAACCCGGCCCTTGGCCAGGTCTAATGACATATGAATAAAGAAAGTGGTAAATCATATCTCATGTCATATAATAATGCCAAATAAAATACAACATATAAACATGTATACTCGCTGACAATCTCAGTCAATGTGTACGTACCTCTAGGCTAGTTCAAGTATAGTAGGATCCTATGTTTCAAGCCTATATTCAAAAGTTCTTCGTATCACTACACAAGTTCTATAAGTCTTTACTAAGCTAATAAGTACTCCCAAAACTTTAAACAGATTCTCAGACCATACCTTCGTCCGTAGTAAGCCCTTTGGAGTCGCTAGTCCCGGATGACTATAACCACACCTTGGTTATTCCAGAACCTCTATTATAACCGATAGGGCCCTCACGTGTATATCTCACACTATATAACTGAAGAAGAAAACTCGGGAATTCGTAATTCAAATGAAATCAGACAAGCCCTATTTATAGGCAAAATTCCCGGCCAGGATCGGAACTTCCGATTTCAGGATCGGAGCTTCCGATCCGCTCACTGCATGCATGCTTGACACGCCGAGATCGGAACTTCCGATCCGACGATCGGAGCTTCCAATCTGCCCTCTGTTCGACACTTGTCAAAACTCGCAGCTGAGTCATCGAGCATTGCTGGCAGCTAGAGATCGGAACTTCCGTTTCTGGATCGGAGCTTCCGATCTCTGTGCTTCCGATCGGCTTCCGAAGTGGCTGGGATCGGAGCTTCCGATCCGGCCCAAAGTCAAAAGCCCAAATTTTTTTTCTGAAGTTCAATTACACTCCGAAATTGGTTAATTACTAACTCTTAATCATTTTTAACATATTATTATCTTAAAATGGAATCTGGGTTACTACATTCTCCCCATCTTTAGATATTTCGTCCGCGAAATAAAATCTAAAGACAAATTAAGATAACAAACGAAATAAAATCTAAAGACAAATTAAGATAACAATATGAAACATCAAACCATATTTTATTACAACAACTGTAATTACATCTTTACATGGTAATCAAAAGTAAAAAGCAAACAACTCAGGATATTCTGCTCACATATGGCTCTCGGTTTCCCAGGTTGCTTCTTCAACGCCTCGGCGTTGCCATTGTACCATCACAAGTGGTATAACCTTTTTCCGAAGAACTTTCTCCTTCCTGTCTAGGATACGGAGTGGTCGTTCAACAAAAGACAGATCTGGCTCTAGCTGAATATCAGTAGACTGAATCATATGAGATTCATCAGCTATATACTTTCGAAGTAGCGAGACATAAAAAACATTATGTATACTGGAAAGATTTGGCGGTAACGCCAAACGATATGCAACATCTCCGATCTTTTCCAGTATCTGGAAAGGCCCAATGAAACGAGGAGACAACTTGCCTTTCACACCGAATCTCATCACCTTCCTGAAAGGTGATACTCGTAAGAATACATATTCACCAGGCTCAAACTGAAGTGGCCTGCGATGAATATTAGCATAACTGGCTTGTCGATCTTGAGCAATTTTGATCCTCCGTTTGATCAAATACATCTTGTCTACAATCTGCTGCACCAACTCAGGACCCTCGACTTGTCGTTCCCCGACTTCATCCCAGAATAACGGAGTATGACACCGTCGACCATACAATGCCTCAAAAGTTGCCATATCAATACTACGATGATGACTGTTATTGTAGGCAAATTCGATCAAAGGTAACTGATCCTGCCAAGATAAGCCAAAGTCTATAACAGAAGAACGTAGCATATCCTCCAAAGTACGAATCGTCCGCTCTGACTGCCCGTCAGTCTCCGGATGATATGCAGTGTTCAAACTCAAAGTGGTACCCAACGCCTGCTGAAAACCACCCCAGAAACGTGAGGTAAATCGCGGGTCTCTATCACTGACTATGCTTACTGGAATCCCATGTAATCGCACTATCTCCTGGACATATAAGCGTGCCATGCGATCATAAGAATACTCCCGGTTGTAAGAAATAAAGTGTGCTGATTTCGTCAAACGGTCAACGACAACCCAGATAGCATCACACTGTCGTGAAGTTATAGGCAAATGGGTGACAAAATCCATAGTCACATGCTCCCACTTCCATTCGGGAATCTCAAGATTCTGTAGTAATCCACCTGGTCGTCGGTGTTCAGCCTTGACCTATTGACAAACCAAACATTGAGAAACAAATTGATACACACTACGCTTCATCCCCTTCCACCAGAATCTAGTTCGCAAGTCCTTATACATTTTCATGCTTCCAGGATGAACTGATAATCGACTCCTGTGAGCTTGAGAAAGAATATCATTCCTGAGCTCCGCAACAATAGGTACAACCACTCGATTAGATAAGCACAATAATCCATCTGCCTGAAAATGGAATCCAGATATATTAACCCCATTGGCTAAACGTGCCAAACACTGAGTCTTAACATCAGATATCTGAGCATCTCTGATCCGAGAATACAATGTTGGCTCAGATAAAATAGTATACAATCGAATTCCATTCCTCCCTTTCCTGTGCTTGAGCGTAAAACTCAAAGAACAACACTCTTGTATCATATGAAATACTTCATTTGTCTGAAGTGCAGAAAGTCTCACCTGCCGACTCAAGGCATCAGCAGTAAGATTAGCAGAACCTGGATGACATTTGATTTCACAATCATAATCCTTCAAAAGATTCATCCAGCGTCTCTGTCGCATATTCAACTCTGCCTGAGTGAATAAATACTTCAAACTCTTGTGATCCGTGAATATCTCAAATTACGCCATAAAGATAATGCCTCCAGATCTTGAGTGCAAATACAATGGCGGCTAACTCGAGATCATGCACTGGATAATTATTCTCATGCGTCTTCAACTATCGAGAATTATAGGCAATAACATGTTCATGCTGTGTCAGAACACATCCTAACCCCTGACCAGAGGCATAAGTGAAAACAACATACCCTCCTGATCCAGAAGGTAGAGCTAGCACAGGTGCAGTAGTAAGACATCTACGCAGCTCGTGAAATGACTCCTCACAATCCGAATTCCAAATGAAGGTAACATCTTTCCGAGTAAGCTGAGTCAAAGACCTGACCAACTGTGAAAAATTCTCGATGAACCGACGGTAATATCCAGCTAGACCCAAGAAACTACGAATCTCAGCAACCGTCATCGGATGAGACTAGTTCAGCACTGCCTCTATCTTACTAGGATCAACAGATATTCCTTCACTAGAAATCACATGACCGAGAAACACTACCCGATCAAGCCAGAATTCACACTTGCTCAATTTTGCATACAACTGCTTATCTCGTAATGTCTGCAACACAATCCTCGGATGTTGTGCATGCTCATCCTTGTCATGAGAATAGACAAGAATATCATCAATGAAGACGATGAAAAATCTATCCAGATATTCTCGAAATACCTGATTCATCAGATTCATAAAAACTGCCGGTGCATTCGTCAAACCGAATGGCATCACCAGAAATTCATAATGCCCGTATCTGGTCCTGAAAGCAGTCGTAGAAATATCTGAGTCTCGTACCCGCATCTGGTGGTATCCAGATCTCAGATCTATCTTAGAGTAGACAGAAGTACCCTGTAGTTGATCGAACAGATCATCAATCCGCGGCAAAGGATACTTATTTTTGATGGTGACACGATTCAACTGCCTGTAATCAATACATAATCGCATCGATCCATCTTTCTTCTTGACAAACAAAACAGGTGCTCCCCATAGAGAAACACTTGGAAGAATATATCCCTTATCAAGCAGATCCTGCAACTGCTGTTTCAATTCCCTCATCTCTGACGGTACCAGACGATAAGGTGCTCGGGATATAGGCGTAGTTCCTGGTACTAGATCAATACCAAATTCAACCTATCGCACCGGAGGAAAACCAGGAATCTCATCAGAGAATACATCAGGAAACTCACTGACTATAGGTAACTGATCAATACCCGGACTACTCGTGGACATATCAACTGCATAGATGAGGTAGCCCTCCCCACCTGACTCCAAGACATGACATGCCTTCAGAGCCAAAACAAGTGGCATCGGAGGTCGCGCACCCTCACCATAAAAATACCAGCTATCACCCTCAGCAGGATGAAACTGTACCAGACGCTGATAACAATCCATAGTAGCGTGATACAAAGTCAGCATATCTATTCCCAAAATACAGTCAAAATCTGCCATCGCTAATATCATCAAATTAGCCAATAACGTATTACCCTCAAACTCTAGAAGGCAACCCATCACTAGACGCTTAGTTACTATCTCCTGCTCCAGCGGAGTAGATACAACTAAATCCATATCTAATGATACATAAGGTAATCTATGTATCTTAACAAAACGACTAGAAATAAAGGAATGCGATGCTCCAGTATCAATTAAAACAAGTGCAGGAATACCACATAACAAAAAGGTACCTGCCAACATGCGATCGCTTCCCTCAGTAGCCTGTTCTTGAGACAGAGCAAATACCTGCCCTTGAGACTGTGGACGGTAACCAGAAGAACCCTGTGGTGCTGGCTGCTGTCGTGGAAAATTAGAAGCCTGAGATCCAATCCGTGATCCCGATCCACTAGCAGAACCCATGCGCTGAGGACAATCTCTCCGCAGATGTCCCTGCTGACCGCAAATATAACAAGCACCAGTAGCTCTCCGACATGAAGCTGCAGGATGCTTCCCTCCACAATGGCTACAAAACTCCTTCTTCTTCTTCCCAAAATGGAACATACCTCGTGAACCACGAGAACCAGACGAAGTAGTAGGAGTAGAAGAAGACATAGGTCCAGATTGCACAATAGATTGAGCTCTAGGCTCAACAGATCCACTAGACTGTCCTGGCATCATCAACTGTGCCCTCCTGTTGCTGGTCTCCACCAGACGGCAACGGTTCACCAAAGTCTCATAAGATGTCGGATCATCACAGACGACAACTTGTAAGTAGATATCTTGATTCAAGCCTTGCAGAAAGTGATAAGTGCCTTTTGTGCACGTAATTTGTGTTGATATTATTGGATAATTGCTTGGTTTCGA
The DNA here is from genome assembly GCF_033568475.1 of Henckelia pumila. NCBI lineage: Eukaryota > Viridiplantae > Streptophyta > Magnoliopsida > Lamiales > Gesneriaceae > Henckelia > Henckelia pumila. The sequence goes on along the minus strand of NC_133123.1, from coordinate 147,442,965 downwards.
GCTGTATTATGTGGAAGTTGTTGTTGTTTTTGTTGGATGTCAGGAATTACAGGAAATAATGAATGTATGATAGAAGAAATCATAGAAGTCAAGTAAAGAGCGAAGCAAGCAAAGATGGTTCGTAGTTTGAAGAAACCTGGACAGACGACTATGCGCGCCCGCGCCTGTCGTGGTGCGCCCGCGCGTCAACTGAAGTGAAACTCAACAATTTTTCCACAGGAAGCTATGCGCGCCCGCACTTGGTGTGGTGCGCCCGCGCATGAAGTCAAGTTATTAAATGTCTGAGACAGGAAGCTATGCGCGCCCGCCTCTCTTGTGGTGCGTTCGCGCGTCGTAGTCTGTATTACGAAGTGCTGTGTTTAATTTTGGGAATTTTTGGATACTTTTGGAAGGTGTTTGGACGAATCTTAAGGGTATATTTAAGGGTTTTTTCAGACCTAATAAAGGGGAGGAAGCGGCCACTACACAAAAAGAATCTTGAGAGAAAAGTTGTTAAAGTTTCGATCGAGATTTGGAGTTGCTTGGAACGAAGACGAAGACTTTTCAACCGGACACGGAAGAAAGACTTCGGATTTGTTATCTTTACTTTATTTATTTCTTTTGAGATTGAATTATGTTTGAATTTCTGAACATGATTTATATTGCTATGAATTTTATTATGAACTAAACTTTTTAAGTCTAGAGGCCGATGTAGCCTGGTTAAGACATATTTATGAATGGTTGATTTTTATGAATAGAATTCTTCTAAATTAATTGTAATTCTAGGTTTGATAGTCTTTTCAATTTACTGGTCATAAATTGATTTGTCATATTTATTCAGAATCCGGCACTCGGGAGAGGGGATTTAGAATAGGATCAATAGAATTCACACTTTTAATTGTTTATATGACTCGGGAGAGCTTATAACTTTAATAGAACTTAAAAAGAACATTGTTTCACACATATCATTACAAGTAGATTTTGTATAGGGATATTGAAATCGATCTGTAATTGATACATTCTATTTGATACTCGGGTGAGGGAAATAGTATAATCTATGTGTTATTGGTTATTAATTTAAATGAATTCATGAAAATAGATTGATTGAGATTGAATATTGTTGAGACCAGGTGAAATCAAACCTCTAGACTATTTTCCTTTGATTGATAATCTTTACAGGATTGTGTTTGTGCGCGCTTTTCAATTTTCTATATTTATTTACTTTGTCATTACCCTTCTAAAGTTTAATTTTCTAAATAAAATTAAGACTATTTTAATTGCAAGTATTGAATATTTTCAAATTATTCCCTGTGGGATCGACACTCTATTTTTCACTTTACTAAAACTTGACACTCGTACGCTTGCGAGTAATTTTTCACAACAAGTTTTTGGCGCCGTTGCCGGGGAATAATTTTGATTATTTTTTAATCTTGTTACCAATTAGTCGAAGTTTTAATTTAGAGCTTTTCTTTATTTTAATCTAATTACTAATAATTTGTTATTGTTCTTAATTTCAGTTTATGCGAAGATCTCAAAGTGCGAATTCTTTGCTCTTTGATCCAGAGATTGAACGAACTGCACGAGCTTTGAGAAGAGCTAGGAGAGAAGAACAACTTAACATGGCTGAAGAAAATGTTAATGAATTGCCCTTGGTGCCAATTAGAGATCATTTCAGGCCGACGATCCAGGCTCACTATTCTGGAATCGCTCGAGGGACAATAAATGCCAACAACTTTGAGTTGAAGCCGGCATTAATTAACATGGTTCAGCAGAACCAATTCAATGGAACTGCCACTGCTGATCCTCATTTACATTTGCGCACTTTTCTAGAGATTACTGATACTATTAAAATAAATGGTGTTTCTGAGGATATAATACGCTTACGTTTGTTTCCTTTTTCTCTCAGGGACAAGGCACGGAGTTGGCTGCAGGCATTGCCGCTAGGACGCATAACAACTTGGGAAGGCATGGCTGTGAAATTCTTAGAGAAATTCTTTCCACCATCCAAAGCAACCCAGCTGAAGATTGAGATCAGTACCTTCCAACAGCATGATTCTGAATAGCTATATGAGGCATGGGAAAGGTACAAAGATTTGTTAAGGCGTTGTCCTAATCATAATATTGCAGATTGGGAAGAAATAGAGTTTTTCTACAATGGATTAAATACGCATACAAGAATGTCGGTGGACTCTGCTGCTAGAGGTACTATATTTGCCAAGGACCCCGTTCAAGCTTATGATATGCTGGAACAGATGACTATCAATAGTTATCAATGGCCATCTGAACGTACGGGAGTCAAGAAGGGAGTGTACAGTGTGGATCCTCTTACATCCATTACTGCACAGTTATCTGCGTTGAGTACACAAGTTGCTTCTCTGAACAAGGTGAATATCGCAGAACCTGCAGGTGTATCAGTTGCCATAGAAGAATCTCATCCACCCGAGGAAGCTCAATATATCAATCCCAGAGGCTATGGAAATTATCGAGGTAACCCTCCTCCTAATACTTATCATCCTAGTTTACGTAACCATGAAAACTTTTCTTATGCCAACAACAAGAATGTGTTGAAACCCCCTCCGGGATTCAACACAAATCAAGGGGAAGGTAAAGCGTCGTTGGAAGATGTGGTGTCTACATTTGTTACTGAATCTAACAAGCGAATGTCGAGGACTGAAACTCGAATGGACAGCATGGAGACACACATGTGCAGTTTGGGAGCTATGATGAAATCCATGGAGACACAGATTGGACAGCTTGCATATGCTTTGAAGGATCAAAACAGAGGGCAGTTTCCCAGTAATACTGAAGTGAATCCAAAAGAACAATGCAAAGCAGTTGAGTTAAGAAGTGGGAAGAAGTTAGAAGCTGAAGAGAAGTGCAGAGAAAAAGAAGTAGAAGAACCAGTGGCTGAAGAAATTGTGGTTGAAGAGCCCAAGAAGGAATCTGACTCTAAACCGATGTACAAGCCACAACTTCCATACCCACAGCGGTTTAAGAAGAAGGCACTTGATGAGCAATTTTCCAAGTTTCTAGATATCTTTAAGAAGATACACATCAATATTCCATTTGCAGATGCCTTGGAACAAATGCCTAACTATGCAAAGTTCATCAAAGATGTAATGTCCAAGAAGAGAAGATTGCAAGACAATGAAGTGGTGAATTTGACAGAAGAATGTAGTGCAATCCTGCAGAAAAAATTGCCACAAAAGCTTAAGGATTCAGGGAGTTTTACTATCCCTTGTTTTATTGGTGGTTCTAAAGTTAATCGAGTGTTATGTGATTTAGGAGCAAGTATTAATTTGATGCCCTTTTCTGTCTACAGGACCTTAGAGCTTGGAGAAGTCAGGGCAACCACCATCACTTTACAGTTGTCTGATCGGAGTCTCACATATCCTCGAGGTATTGTGGAGGATGTTTTGGTGAAGGTCGACAAGTTCATCTTTCCCGCAGATTTCGTAATTTTAGACATGGATGAAGATGAAGAAACTCTTTTGATCTTTGGACGACCCTTCCTAGCTACTGCACGCGCACTGATCGATGTCCATAAAGGAGAGCTCACACTTCGCGTTGGTGGTGAAGCTGTGATTTTCAACATTTATCATACCATGAGGGAGCCAAGCGAGGTGAGTACATGTAAGAGCATTGAAATTGTTAATACTCATAATTCCTTTTCATGTGCAGGAAGTAATGACCCACTAGAAAGGTGTTTGGTGGCGGACGAGGTGGTTGATAAGGAAGAAGATTGGGAGTTACATGAACAAAAAATATTCCTAGACAGCGCTCCGAAAGAAAAAATGGTGAGTTCTAAGGAATCTGAAGCATTGGAAAATAGTGCACCTGAGGTATCTCCTGAAACTCATGATCTGAAAGCATTGCCTGCGCACCTATGTTATGAATTCCTTGGTGAAAATTCTACTTGTCCTGTTATTATATCTGCTCATTTGTCTGATGTAGAAAAAGATAAATTGTTGCGAGTTCTGAGAAAATTTAAAACTGCTTTAGGGTGGTCAATTTCTGACATTAAGGGTATTAGTCCAATAATTTTCATGCATAAAATTTTGATGGAAGAGTCTTATACTCCTTATGTTGATCATCAGAGGCGGTTGAATCCCGCCATGAAAGAGGTAGTTAAGAAAGAAGTTTTAAAGTTGCTGAATGCGGGAGTGATTTATGCTATTTCTGATAGTAGTTGGGTATCTCCGGTTCAAGTGGTGCCTAAGAAGGGTGGGATTACTGTAGTTAAAAACGAAAATAATGAGTTAATCTCCACACGTACAGTAACTGGCTGACGATTTTGTATAGACTATAGGAAGTTGAACAAAGCTACTCGTAAGGATCATTTTCCACTTCCTTTCATTGATCAAATGCTTGATAGACTTTCTGGTTATTGCTATTACTGCTTCTTAGATGGGTATTCAGGTTATAATCAAATTGCTATAGCACCAGAGGATCAGGAGAAGATCACTTTTACGTGTCCCTATGGCACGTTTGCTTTCAGGAGGATGCCTTTTGGATTGTGTAATGCACCTGCAACTTTTCAGCGGTGTATGATGGCGATTTTTGCAGATATGGTGGAGGACGTGATGGAAGTTTTTATGGATGACTTTTCCGTATTTGGTACCTCTTTTGATCATTGCTTGCATAATTTGTCTCTTGTTTTGCAGAGGTGTCAGGAAAAGAATTTAGTGCTAAATTGGGAAAAATGTCACTTTATGGTTCAAGAGGGCATTGTCCTTGGACATAAAGTGTCATCCAATGGATTAGAGGTGGATCGAGCTAAAGTGGTTGCAATTGAAAAGCTTCCACCTCCAAAGAACATAAAGGGCATCAGAAGTTTTTTAGGCCATGCAGGGTTTTATCGGCGTTTCATCAAGGATTTTTTCTAAAAGCACAAAACCCCTGTGTAATTTACTTGAAAAAGATTCTACATTCATTTTTGATGATGATTGTTTGCAGGCCTTTGAAAAGATAAAGACAGCGTTGACCACAGCACCCGTCATGATTGCACCGGATTGGAAGGAGCCCTTTGAGCTTATGTGTGATGCTAGTGACTATGCAGTGGGCGCGGTATTAGGCCAGAGGAGAGATAAGATTTTCAGAGCCATATATTATTCCAGCCGCACCATGGATGCCGCCCAGCAAAACTACACTACTACAGAAAAAGAGATGCTTGCAGTAGTTTTTGCTTTTGATAAATTTCGTCCATATTTAATTGGTACTAAAGTAGTTATTTATACTGACCATGCAGCGATTCGCTACTTGTTTGCCAAAAAGGACGCTAAGCCACGCTTGATAAGGTGGATCCTACTGTTACAAGAGTTTGACTTTGAAATCAAGGATAAGAAGGGAAGTGAAAATCAAGTTGCAGATCACTTATCGAGATTGGAGTTAGAGAACGTGAAGGAGGAGGAAAGCATAAAGGAACTGTTTCCGGATGAACAGATCTTTGAGGTAAGTTCCTATACCCCTTGGTTTGCTGATATAGCGAATTTTTTGTCTTGTGGTGTTATGCCTCCAGAGTTGAATCAACATCAAAAGAAGAAGTTTTTCCATGACGTTAAGTTCTATTTATGGGATGATCCCTATGTTTTCAAACGTTGTGTTGATCAAGTGATTAGACGATGTGTGGCGGGGCAAGAGGCAGCTGAAATTTTGGAACAATGCCATTCCTCTCCCTATGGAGGACATTTTGGAGCCACCCGAACTGCCGCTAAGGTATTACAATCTGGTTTTTATTGGCCTACGTTATTTAAAGATAGTTATACCTTAGTGAAATAATGTGATAAGTGCCAGAGAACGGGAAATATTTCTAGAAAGCATGAATTACCCCTCACAAACATTTTAGAAGTTGAATTATTTGATGTGTGGGGTATTGATTTTATGGGTCCTTTTCCCCCTTCTTTTGGCTACACTTATATCCTATTAGCAGTGGATTATGTGTCGAAATGGGTGGAAGCAATTGCCACCTCTACTAATGATGCTCGTGTTGTAGTAAAATTTTTGCAGAAGAACATTTTTACACGGTTTGGGACACCACGAGCAATAATCAGTGATGAAGGTACGCACTTTTGTAATAAAATTTTTAATACCTTGCTCGCTAAGTATGGTGTCAGGCATAAGGTGGCGTGTGCATATCATCCGCAAACCAATGGTCAAGCGGAAATTTCTAACCGAGAAATCAAGCAAGTATTAGAGAAGACGGTGAAGACGAATAGAAAAGATTGGGCACTCAAGCTGGATGACGCATTATGGGCATACCGCACTGCGTTCAAAACACCGATTGGGATGTCACCGTATAGGTTGGTGTTTGGTAAGGCATGTCATTTGCCCTTGGAGTTAGAGCATAAAGCATTTTGGGCGGTCAAGAAGCTGAATATGGATATCGAAGCATCAGGGGAGTTACGTAAATTACAGTTGACAGAATTGGACGAGTTTCGAAATGATGCATATGAGAATGCCAAGATCTACAAGGAACAAACAAAGAAGTGGCATGATAAGAACATTGTACCTCGCGAATTCGAACCAGGTCAGAAAGTATTGTTATTTAACTCCCGTCTAAAATTGTTTCCAGGAAAATTGAAGTCCAGATGGTCTGGACCATTTATGGTGGAGAAGGTATATCCGCACGGTGCGATTGAGCTGCGATGTACAGATGGAAGAATATTCAAAGTGAACGGGCAAAGGGTGAAACATTATCATGGTACTGAAGTACGAAGTACTGCGAGTACTCTCCTCACAGACCCGGCTTAAAACTGGTGCAAGTCCGGCTGAGGACTATAAAACAAGCGCTAAATGGGAGGCAACCCATTTGTCCTTTTCGTTTTAATTTTGTATTTTCGGTTTCTGCTTTGCATTTTGTCATTTCCTTGTTAGTTATATATATATATATATTTTTCCTTTATTTCATTTTCAGGAACCAATTCCAAAATGTCACGCGCGGCCGCGTGTCCCGAAAATTACAACTGAAGAACTGGTCCAGACGGTTATTCGCGCCCGCGCCTCCTGTGGCACGCCCGCGCATGAAGAAAGGCCAATCTCAAAATTATTTACAGTGCACTATGCGCGCCCGCTTCACTTTATGCGCGCCCGCGCCCGAAATTAATGAACACAAGTGCAGTTCTACAGAGTGCTATGCGCGGGCGCTGGTCACTAGAGCGCGCCCGCGCATCGCTTTACGAATAAAAGAACATGAGCAGTGCCCTATGCGCGCCCGCCGTTCCTTACGCGCGCCAGCCCCGCCTAAACTTATTGCCCGATTTCTTTCCCTTCTTTCTCTCATTCCCTTTTTCTATTTTTACCTTATATTTCCTTTTCTTTCAAATCTTTTCTCTCCAAAATGCCCTTTTTTTCTCCCTTTCTTCTTCTATTGTAATTGTTTTTCCTTTTATCTCTATATTTTTGTTCTTTTCTCTCAATTCATCCTCTCTACCTTATAAATTTTCATTTCCTCTAATCTCTAACTTCTCGTTCATGGGTGAGGCATCAAGCTTGGTGCAAGGCTATACGTTTCTGGGTTATTGTGGATTTTTCTCTTGCTCCAGTGGTAAGTTCTCTGTTCACGTGTGTGCCCACTTTTCTTTTTATTGGGTTCTTGAACTGGAAGGAGCTTTTGGAGTGGATTTGTCATTTCGTGGGGTGAATTGATTGTCGTAGTGTTACATTGAAGTGTAGAGGTGGGGTGACTGGAATTATTAGTTGTGGGTATCAAGATTGTTGAATTGTTCTTGTGAATTGCAAGTTCCTATTGTGCCTGCCAAGTGTTTGATTTATGGCTCCTAAGAAGAAAACAAAGTTGGGGGAATCTTCTTCTTCCACCCCTGATTTTGATAATCATCGTTTTTTGAATCCAACGGCCGAAGCAAATTATCAAGAGTTGCTTTCTAAGAATATTTTGCCTGAGAGAGGATTTGACACTACCATTGGTTTTGAGCCAAATGGAATTATTAGATGCAATGTCGGGGATGAGGCGATACAGCGTCAATGGCTTCAATTTGTTAAGCAGCCTCAAAAAGCTGTTATTTCAGTGGTGCGAGAGTTTTATGCCAATCTGAAAGTTAAACACGTTGACTTCAAAGTATTAGTCAGAGGACACATGGTGCCGTTTGATTCGGTTGCCATTAATACTCTCTTTCAGATTCCGCCAATAGATAATGATGAGTATGTGGCATATCGATCTGGGGACATTGATTATGATGCTATTATCCAATCTATCTGTGTCGAGGGAGCTGTGTGGAGATTGGGAAGTGATTTTAAACCTTCCAAGTTGCAAAAGGTTGATTTGAAAAGTGATGCCAAGAGATGGTACGCTCTCGTCTGTGCTCGACTGAAGCCCACAGACCATGATCATGAGGTCACACGTGAAAGGGCGATTCTTGTTTATTGCATCGTGGAAGGAATGGCTATGGATTTGGGCCGTATCTGTCAAGAGACGATTCAAAATGTGTTTATTGATCGATCAAGGGGGGGCCTTGCTTTGCCTTCCATTATTACTGATTTGTGTGAAGCAGTGGGGGTTGATTGGAGCCCGACTGAAGAGTTGTTGAAGCCTACGGCTCTCATACCCGGTGGTTCTTCGTCCTCTCGCCACCAATATGCTAGTGAACAAAGAGAACGTGCGGCTAGAAGATCTTTCAATGCTCGAGCTGCAGCTAGTCGAGCTTCTGCATCACAGTCTGCGATGCCTCCTTCTTTGGAAGCGCGGGTTACTTCCATTGAGGAAGGTTTGCGCCAACATCGTCAAGAATTCCATCACTTTCAACAAAGACATGGCGTTTTCATAGATTACATGATGGGATTCACTGGTGCATTAAGCCACCAATTTTCTCAAGCGGCGAGTTCGGCTCATCCTTTTCCCCCTTTTCCTCAGTGGCCACCTGCTTGTGGTACTTCAAACCCGACACCTGCTGTTGATAGTCACGATATGAGTGATGATAGCAACGACCACTGACGGTCGTCGTTTGCGGTACATGTCCTATTTATTTCTTGTTTAAATCATTGAGGACACTGATTGTACCAAGTTTGGGGGGATTTTGCTTCGTGATTCCAAAGTGCTGAATGTGTTTTTATTCCTTTTTGTGTGTTTTGTTTTATTTTGTTTCTGTTTATTGTGTTAGTATTCTGTATTGTGCGTGGTGGGATGCATTTGCGAGATTGGATTAGTTTGTGAGGTTGTGAAAGGGTGAATTGTTGAGTGAATGTGAGTTACATCCAAGAAACCATGAAAGAAATGAAAATACATTGGCCAATGATGCAAATGAAATTTTTTAGCTTTACTCCATGATTGAACTAAAAGAATTTTTATCAGTAAACCATTGAGATGAATGAATCCCTATACATTCTGTGTTTTTGCTTAAGTCTGAATTAAAACATACAAACATAGAAGTGAGTGAGGCAATTCTTGAGATTTTTGGGCTTGATTTTTATTGGAAGTATTGTATCCTTAGTTGCCCTTTGAGCTTTCACAAGATATACATGAGTACTTTAGGTACGTGATCTGAGTTGAAAATCATCGTTTTCTATTGATGATTATTTTTTTCTGCACTGGTTAAAATTTGTGTGATTTACTTGTGAATTGAGATTGTCTAGAACTAGTTCGGACACCCTTTGAGGCGCAATACGGGCAATACTGATATTAGGGATGATTTAGGCATTTTTTTCTGAATTCGTTTGAGCCTTTCAAGCTACCTTATTAATTTTATCCCTAGTACCTTGTTTGAGTTATCTGAAAATCGAATGGCATGCGTGTAAACGTGTGATTATACCCCCATTCGTGATTATTTCAAGGTCCTACATTGACTACCCGATAGCTTATACACTAATTCCTACCTTTAAGGGAGTAAATTGAATGCTAAATTATGATATGCTCCTAGTTTTTATTTGTGAAAAAATGGAATGGTGTGATGATGAATTGAAAAGATGCAAAGAGGTGGTAAAAAAAAAAAAAAAAAGTTGAAATTGTTGGGAAAAAGAAAAAAAAGTTGTGAAAAAGAAGAATGAAGAAAGTGAAAAAAATGAAGTGAATTGAAGAAGAAAGAATGTGAAATTGTGAATGAAAAAGGAGTTAAAGTTAGATTGAGCATGAATATGAATTACTCCTTATTTTGAATTATTTTCCTTCATTTGTAGCCATGAGCCAGGCCTTACATTATAAGCCAATTAAGTCCTATTGACCGAGTCTCAGTTGCCCAATATACTAGTGAAGAAGGGTTGCGAGAATCTAGCCTATGGATGATTGATTGACACTCTTAATGAATATGAATTTTTGACCGAAACACGCACACAAGTTTCTTTTGTGAAATAACCTGATTTTCGTGTGGGTTTCAGAAGTAATTATCCTATGTTTGATCCTTTCACCTGTTAAAGTCCTCCTGATCTATGAATGTGTGAATTGAGTTAGATAAGAGTATTTTGCACGTGAGTTGCGGGATTTGTAATTTTTGGAGGTCACTAACGTGTGTTTGAAAAATGTTGGTTTGATATGATTGGATGAAATTTTCTGAATATTTTGCTAAGGCTATTGTTTCATAGTATTTCTTGGTTGGTCTTGATTTGTTGAGTTGAATAGTTAGTGTTTTGTGTTTGAGGCTTGAATGATTTTTTCTCGGGACTATCAAACATTTAAGTTTGGAGGAATTTGATAAGTGCCTTTTGTGCACGTAATTTGTGTTGATATTATTGGATAATTGCTTGGTTTCGAGTTGTATTATGTGGAAGTTGTTGTTGTTTTTGTTGGATGCCAGGAATTACAGGAAATAATGAATGTATGATAGAAGAAATCATAGAATTCAAGTAAAGAGCGAAGCAAGCGAAGATGGTTCGTAGTTTGAAGAAACCTGGACAGACGACTATGCGCGCCCGCGCCTGTCGTGGTGCGCCCGCGCATCAACTGAAGTGAAACTCAACAATTTTTCCACAGGAAGCTATGCGCGCCCGCGCTTGGTGTGGTGCGCCCGCGCATGAAGTCAAGTTATTAAATGTCTGAGACAGGAAGCTATGTGCGCCCGTCTATCTTGTGGTGCGTCCGCGCGTCGTAGTCTGTATTACGAAGTGCTGTGTTTAATTTTGGGAATTTTTGGATATTTTGGAAGGTGTTTGGACGAATCTTAAGGGTATATTTAAGGGTTTTTTCAGACCTAATAAAGGGGAGGAAGCGGCCACTACACAAAAAGAATCTTGAGAGAAAAGTTTTTAAAGTTTCGATCGAGATTTGGAGTTGCTTGGAACGAAGACGAAGACTTTTCAACCGGACACGGAAGAAAGACTTCGGATTTGTTATCTTTACTTTATTTATTTCTTTTGAGATTGAATTATGTTTGAATTTCTGAACATGATTTATATTGCTATGAATTTTATTATGAACTAAACTTTTTAAGTCTAGAGGTCGATGTAGCCTGGTTAAGACATATTTATGAATGGTTGATTTTTATGAATAGAATTCTTCTAAATTAATTGTAATTCTAGGTTTGATAGTCTTTTCAATTTACTGGCCATAAATTGATTTGTCATATTTATTCAGAATCCGGCCCTCGGGAGAGGGGATTTAGAATAGGATCAATAGAATTCACACTTTTAATTGTTTATATGACTCGGGAGAGCTTATAACTTTAATAGAACTTAAAAAGAACATTGTTTCACACATATCATTACAAGTAGATTTTGTATAGGGATATTGAAATCGATCTGTAATTGATACATTCTATTTGATATTCGGGAGAGGGAAATAGTATAATCTATGTGTTCTTGGTTATTAATTTAAATGAATTCATGAAAATAGATTGACTGAGATTGAATATTGTTGAGACCAGGTGAAATCAAACCTCTAGACTATTTTCCTTTGATTGATAATCTTTACAGGATTGTGTTTGTACGCGCTTTTCAATTTTCTATATTTATTTACTTTGTCATTACCCTTCTAAAGTTTAATTTTCTAAATAAAATTAAGACTATTTTAATTGCAAGTATTGAATATTTTCAAATTATTCCCTGTGGGATCGACACTCTATTTTTCACTTTACTAAAAATTGACACTCGTACGCTTGCGAGTAATTTTTCACAACAGAAAGATATCATATTTGGACGCATCATTGTTACTGATATGAGGACTGAAAGGTAGCAGATCAAGAAATCGTTGCTGATATTGATCAATAGTCATTGATCCTTGCCTCAGAGTCAGCAACTACATAGATCGTGCCTGACGAACAGCTGGAGGAAAATACAGTTTCTGAAACTGTTGACAGAAATCCCCCCAAGTCACCTGTCCTCTCTCAATACATGCCTGAGCAGTTTTGGCATCCCACCAAAAATGTGCTCGATCCTCTAGAACAAATTCTAGAACTTCCAATTTCTGATCCTCAGTGCAATCGAAAGCACGAAAAGTACTCTTGAGTTTAGACATCCAACTTCTTGCTTGCTCAGGATTCTCGCCTCCCACCAAAGGTTTCGGTCCTACTTGCATGAATTTATTGATAGAGTAGCGACGTTTACCCTCATGATGATGATGTTGATCATCATGATGGCGGTGGTGACGATGATGATGACCACCTCCCTGGCCAACACTACCGTGACTCTCGTCAGCCATATCCTGAAAAGAATTGCACATTAAAATCCCAAATGCGCAATAATTACTAGAGTAAATCCCAAGTACTAATCCCAAAATCTATGCATGCTCTGATACCAAAAATGTAGTGACCCTGCATGGTATCACCTACTAACTGACAACTAATAGCATGCATTTAAACTTAATAAAGCAATAACGCTTAACAGAGTAAAACGTGCGGAAACATAATCCATAATTACATATCAGCTTAGTAAAACATATTCAGGCTTAAATCTGTAATGATACAACCATATCGAATAGTTTAAAAGTAAACATTATACAACTATATCGAATCCTGCTGTATAATTAACTCCTCAAGGCTCCTGCTCCCTAGTCCTGCCTTGAACTACCAGCTCCGTCCATCTTGCGACCTGTCCCGTGGAATAGGGTGTCCAAGATAACAACTAGGACGTGAGCGCTAACGCCCAGTACATAAACATATGTATATAATGCATGCAACATGATGACTGGTAAAGGGTCATCCGAAAATTCATGCTCAGTACCGGCGCCACATGAGTGCTGCCACCGCACGGATCAACCTCTGTGTGCAACCACACTCGTCTAGTACACCATAGTATTCAGACATAAATGCCCCCGCCATCGCGGTACTCTCAGTGACAGACTATCGAATATAGAGCTGAGCGGCTCTATAGTCAGGTATAACAAGGTATAGGCTCAATGTGTATATACACATGACATATGAATAAAGAAAGTTGTAAATCATATCTCATGTCATATAATAATGCCAAATAAAATACAACATATAAACATGTATACTCGCTAGCAATCTCAGTCAATGTGTACTTACCTCTAGGCTAGTTCAAGTATAGTAGGATCCTAGGTTTCAAGCCTATATTCAAAAGTTCACCGTATCACTACACAAGTTCTATAAGTCTTTACTAAGCTAATAAGTACTCTCAAAACTTTAAATAGATTCTCGGACCATACCTTCGTCCGTAGTAAGCCCTTTGGAGTCGCTAGTCCCGGATGACTATAACCACACCTTGGTTATTCCAGAACCTCTATTATAATCGATAGGGCCCTCAAGTGTATATCTCACACTATATAACTGAATAAGGAAACTCGGAAATTCGTAATTCAAATGAAATCAGACAAGCCCTATTTATAGGCAAAATTCTCGGCCAGGATCGGAACTTCCGATTTCAGGATCGAAGCTTCCGATCCGCTCACTGCGTGCATGCTTGACACGCCGGGATCGGAACTTCCGATCCGACGATCGGAGCTTCTGACCTGCCCTCCGTTCGACACTTGTCAAAACTCGCGGTTGAGTCATCGAGCATTGCTGGCAGTTGGAGATCGGAATTTCCGTTCCTGGATCGGAGCTTCCGATCTCTGTGCTTCCGATTGGCTTCCGAAGTGGCTGGGATCGAAGCTTCCGATCTGGGTTCGGAGCTTCCGATCCGGCCCAAAGTCAAAAGCCCAAATTTTTTTTCTGAAGTTCAATTACACTCCGAAATTAGTTAATTACTAACCCTTAATCATGTTTAACATATTATTATCTTAAAATGGAATCTGGGTTACTACAGTAACTCACATGAGTTCTTGGAAGAAGGATATCTAGGATTTGACCGAAAGTCAAATCTAGATCAATTTGTTTAGAACTTTGCGATAATGTCAAGGGATGCGATGTTACCGTTAGACCAGTGAAATACAAAGCAGGAGTGTCATCGCTAAGATTTGTAGGCAGTGTGGCTGATACACTCGGCAATTTAGACCGAAGGTGCCGTGTTGTTACGGTTATCGATGGATAACTGACGATAGTCAGTAGTGTTACTCGATTCTCGCAGGATTGCTGATAAGAAGGCAGTGATTTCCAGAGTGATCGTTAAAAGCGTGCGAGTTTGAAATCAGTGCAAATTATAAATCGAGTTTATGTTCTGATGTGGTTCAGTGAATGAACAGACCTTGCAGGTTTAGCGAGGTTTGGTATTGTCGAAGGTTATTTGACCAGATGTTTTGAACCGGAACTACTCATGAATTGGACGAATGGTTTATACTATAGTCCCGAGGTTTACCTTAGATTTCGAGGACGAAATCCTTTTAAGGTGGTGGGAATGTAGTGGCCCATATCCAGAATTAACGATAATGAGTAATTATCGTGTGATCATGTTAGATTTAGTAAAACGTGATTAAGGAGACTTCTAAATGGATTAACGGAGCCCGGAAATAGACCCAAAATGATCAAAAATGGTCCGAAGGGTCAGACAGATCGAAAGCTCCGAAGTTAGGATCGGATGCTCCGAAGGTGATCGGAAGCTCCGATCGAATTACGTCATCCATGACGTGTGGTTGATCGGAAGCTTCGAACAGGATCGGAAGCTCCGATCACCCCTATCCGAAGTCAACCAGTGAGATTTTGACACGTGGAAGATGAGGATGTTCGAAAGCTCCGATGGCAGGATCGGACGTTCCGATCGAGGATCGGAGGTTCCGATCGATGCCTATAAATATAAGGTCCGAGGCATTCATTTCTTGCCAATTCCGAGTTCCTCTCCTTCGCGTGCAAGGCTCTATTTAGGGCTTTGGGTACTCTTATTTTAGAGTTGGAGTAGGGAACATATTTTAGTATAGTCAGACAGTGTCTGACACAGTAGCGGAGCAGTGCTCATGTAGCAGAGCATTGCTCGAAGCTGTGGAGCTGCAGCAGGGGTGTACCCCTAGTTGCGGGATAGTCGCCATCAGTGGGCTGACAACGGACGCAGGTATAGCTATGGTCTCCTTAAATTATTTAGGAGTATGCAATAGCTTATTTAAGGCTTTTAGAGCTTATTGAATGATGCATGGGTATTTGCATTGTAGACTTGATGATAGGCTTGGAACCTAGAGTGGGACTACTAGAACTGCCTTAGAAAGGTACGTAAGTACTGACTGAGATTGCCAGCGGATATGCATGCTTATATGTTGCATTTATGTGTTTAAATGTTATTATTGTTATGCGGCATGTGCATATCATCTTGTGCATGTACATCTGTATATCTTTCGAGATGAGCCAGCTATGGTTGCTCAGCCATGTTAGGACGTTTGATATGGAGTACCCTTAGGTACTGATACCTGAAGGACTCCGTGGTCCGCGTCCGTGATTCGGGAATGAGTGGTCGCGCACAGTGGTTAGCTACCCCGATGTGACGAGCTTATATTCCAGGCGCCAGTCTGAGCAGTTCGTATACAGTTATCCCAGATATGGATACCCGGTCATTTGCATGCATCATATTTGTATGTTTATCCGTGCTTTCGTATTGAGCTTAGAGCTCACGTCCAGTATTTTCTGTGTATCTGGATACCCTATTCGACGGGGCAGGTGTAGGTGCAGGATTGAGCACCAGGAGCCTGGAGTATCCAGTGACCTTGAAGATAGCAGGATTAGCTGTAGGTTTTATTTAAATTCGATTCGATTGAGTTGTATAATCGAGTTTGTTTAGCTGGTTGTATTCCGCCGATTTATTTGTATTTAAGTCTTTCGCAGCGATTTTATTTAAATGCATGCTTAATTATGCTCTTAACTCTGATTAGGTAGTGGATCCTGGTCGGGTCGCTACATGGCATGTTTTAAGAATCGAGAATTGGCAGAGATCAGATTATGAGTTTATATTTGTGTTCTTGAGCTTGTATGCACTTCGATATCGAAACTGAATTGATGAACGGCTATCGGTTGTGTTGATTATGAATTCCAGCATGTAAGTCGATGATTATAGCTTGTAGTAGCCTGTAACCAAAATCAATAATTAAGGAATTAATTACTATTTACTTGGATAGAGTTCAGAAGCTCCGAAGGTGAGTTCGGAAGCTCCGAACAGGATCGGAAGCTCCGATGGTATTACGTCAGGCATGACGTGTTGCAAGATCGGAAGCTCCGATCACTCCTATCCGGAGTCAACAAGTGATATTTTGACACGTGGCAGATCAGGATCTTCGGAAGCTTCGATGGCAGGATCGGACGTTCCGATCGAGGTTCGGACGTTCCGATCGAGGATTGGAGGCTCTGATCGTTGTCTATAAATAGAAGGCCGAGAATTCATTTTCATTTGCCAATTTCGGATTTTCTCTCTCTACTCTAGTCGTATTCGAGTTGTTCTAGCCTTCCTAGGCTTGACCCGGGAGTCGTCGAGGCGTTCGATAGTCGTAGCGGAGTTGTGCCCAAGTTCTGGAGGCATCGACATCAAAGGGCTAACGACGGACGAAGGTATAGCTTTTGCTTCCTATAAATATTTAGGAGTATGCAATAGCTTAGTTAAGGCTTTTAGAGCACTTTAATGATAGTAGTATCATTTGGCAGTGTAGAGCAGACTATAGTCGTGGACCTAGAGTTGGTAGAGCTTGCACTGTTTTGAGGTACGGAAGTACTGTTCGAGATATCCTGACTGAGTATGCATGTATTATGTGACTGCATGGTTTATATGTCATTGATTTATGCTGCATTCATTTGCATACTGAGCTATCTCCTTCGAGATGTCTGTTAGTAGGGTTGTATCCTATCCTGTTAGTGGATGGACTTCCATGGCTTTGGGTCCGGTAAATCCACTGGTATTATGGTATGGGAGCCACCTCCTGAAGCGACGGCACAGCGTGCTACATACGAGGGCACGATCTGTCTCTGTTATCTGATCCTTGACCTCGAGTTTTTAGGGAGTTCACTTTGCATGCATGTATACTCATACTCTCGTACTGAGCGTCTTATGCTCATGTCTCGTACTCTGTGTTTCTGGACACCCTATTCCATGGGGCAGGTTTGTGATTGGACGAGGCGGGTGGATCCAAGAGGGGCTAGTCAGTGGTTGACCAGCTGGAGCTTCGTCTAGATTTTATTTCTGTTGTTTTGAGGTTGATACAGCTATTCAATTTGGTTGTATATTATTTGGATAAATTACAGATTCCTTTACTTAGGATTGTATAATGTTTATGGGTTCCGCAAGTTTATTCTGATATTTGTTTTATTAAGTTAATTGCATGTCTAAGTTCTATTAGTAGGTGATCCGGGTAAGGGTCACTAAATTTATGGTATCAGAGCATGCAAAGTATTCTTGGGATTTAGTTTCTACATAAGATAACCGTTAGGTTAATTTTGTAGATGGCAGATCGTGATGACCAGAGTTCTCATGGCAGTATTGGTGGGCGTTGGGGTGATGCCGACCGGGAGCCTCGTCGGAAACGCCGCCATCGTCATCGAGATGAGGACCGTTTCAGTGTACGTCGATTCTTGCAGACGGGGCCTAAGCCCTTGGTTGGAGGTGAGTCTACGGAGGATGCGGAGAACTGGTTAGACCGCATGGAGACGACTTTTCAAACTTTTCAATGCACCGAGGAGCAGAAGATGGAGACCCTTGGTTATCTTCTGGATGGACGTGCGCGCAGGTGGTGGAGGTTTACTTCTGAACCTTTTGTTGCGGCGAGAGGAGTGGCCACCTGGGCCGAGTTTCGCACAGCTTTTCAGAAGCTGTATTTTCCTCCTGCACTCCGTCAGTCGAAGGCGGGCGAGCTACTAGGTCTGCGACAGGGAGCCATGTCTATTGATGAGTATCAGCAAAAGTTCTTTGATCTGCTATCCTATTGCCCCGAGATTGCTGATAGCTCTGGGATGAAGTATAATCTATTCCTTCAGGGCCTTAACCCTGAGATCCACGAGCGTGTGGCGGTCGGCGATGACATGTCCTACGAGGATTTGGTGAGCCGTTGTCACCAGGCAGAGGATAGCATTCGGCGGAACAGGTCTTTCTCTCAGTCGAGACCTGCTAGTTCTTTGGGTCCCCGTGCCCAATCTTTCAAGAAGTCTGGATCTACTTCTTCCTCTGGCTCTGCTGGTGTTGTCCATTTTGGAAAGAAGGACAAGTGTGATCACTGTGGGAAGAACCATCCATCCGACAAGTGCCGTAAAGCTTCTAGAGCTTGTTTTCATTGCGGTGAGGTGGGTCATATCCGGAGGGATTGTCCACTATCTGGGGGAGGCGGTTCTGGTTCAGGTTCAGGATCTGGTTCTCAGGCCACCGTTCAGCAGAGGTCGCAGGGACAGCCTGCTGGGAGTTCTCATTTGAGGCCACGAGCTTCTGGCCAGGTGTTTGCCTTGAGGCATGATCAGGCTGTGGAGGAGAATAAGAAAGTCATCGCAGGTACATTTCTGCTTTATGGTATACCTGCTCTTGTACTTATTGACACTAGTGCATCTCATTCCTTCATTTCTGCACGTTTTGTTAAGAGGCATAAGTTACCATGCATTGCACTAGATGTAGTGATGTCTGTTTCTACTCCGACGGGCCAATCTGCTTTGGCTAAGCGTCTAGTGATGAGTTGCCCTTTAGAGTTCGTACTCGCTATGGGCATTACGAGTTCCTAGTGATACCATTTGGTTTGACTAATGCGCCGGCTATATTCATGGATTTGATGAACCGTGTCTTCAGGGAGTATTTGGACAAGTTTGTCGTGGTCTTCATTGACGACATCTTGGTGTATTCGTGTAATACGGAAGAACATGTTTCTCACTTGCGGTTGGCACTACAGACTCTTTGGGATGAGCAGTTGTACGCCAAGCTGAGCAAGTATGAGTTCTGGATGGATCGAGTGGTCTTTCTTGGCCATATCATATCCAGGGAAGGGATTTCTGTTGATCTAAGCAAGATTAAAGCGGTACTTAATTGGTCGCGTCCGACGACAGTTGCTGAGATCCGTAGTTTTCTGGGTCTAGCAGGGTATTATCGTCGCTTCATTCTGAACTTCTCTCAACTAGCTCGACCTTTGACGCAGCTTACCTGCAAGGGTGTGGATTTCGAGTGGTCCTCCGAGTGTGAGGAGAACTTCTGTGAGCTTCGACAGCGGTTGACTTCTGCGCCGGTGTTGGCATTACCGTCAGGATCTGGAGGGTATGTGGTGTACACTGATGCTTCTCTTCAGGGGTTAGGTTGTGTCCTGACTCAGAATGAGCATGTGATACATACGCTTCTAGACAGCTGAAGCTTCATGAGGACAACTATCCAGTCCATGATTTGGAATTGGCAGCCATTGTGTTCGCTTTGAAAATCTAGCGTCATTATCTGTATGGCGAGAAATTTGAGATCTTCACCGATCATAAGAGTCTCAAATATTTGTTCACTCAGGCGGAGTTGAACATGAGACAGAGACGTTGGATGGACTTGCAAGATAAAGTACCATCCGAGAGCTGCTAATCTCACCGCTGATGCCTTGAGTCGCAAGGTGCGACTATCCGCACTTCAGACATGTTCGATGTCTAGTGCGATCAGTGACTGTTGTACTTCAGGTTATACCTTCAAGCATAAGAAAGGTATGCAGAGTATCCAGATGTTTGCGATATTATCTGAGCCAGCTTTGTATTCACGGATCTGAGATGCTCAGATGTCTGATTCGAAGACCCAGCATTTAGCTCGTTTAGCTAACGAGGGTAGCTCGTCTAGATTTCATTATCAGTCAGATGTCTTTCTGTGTTTGTCTGGTAGGCTTGTGATTCCGCAGGATGAAGAGTTGCAAGAGGAGATTTTGTCTCAGGCACATCGCACTAAGTTGAGTATTCATCCTGGGAGCAACAAGATGTACAAGGATCTACGTACTCGTTTCTGGTGGAAGGGAATGAAACGCAGTGTTTATCAGTTTGTTTCGAGATGTTTGGTGTGTCAACAGGTCAAGGCAGAGCACCGATGACCTGGAGGATTGCTTCACAGTCTGCCTATTCCTGAATGAAAATGGGAGTTTATCACAATGGACTTTGTGACCCATTTTCCGGTATCCCCATGGAACTGTGATGATATCTGGGTTGTGGTGGATCGACTCACCAAGTCAGCGCATTTCATTGCCTATAGCCGGGAGTACAATGTGGATCGTATGGCACGGTTGTACATTCAAGAGATCGTCCGACTTCATGGAGTGCCTGTGAGCATTGTCAGCGATCGAGACCCCAGGTTTACTTCTAGATTCTGGGGGAGTGTTCAGAGTGCGATGGGTACTACTCTCAGTTTGAGTACTGCCTATCATCCGGAAACAGATGGTCAGTCAGAGCGCACTATCTGTACTTTGGAGGATATTCTTAGAGCGTGCGTCATGCATTTTGGTTCAGCCTGGCAGGATCATTTGCCATTGATCGAGTTTGCGTACAACAACAGCTACCATACTAGTATTGGGATGACACCTTTTGAGGCGTTGTACGAGCGACGTTGTCGTACTCCACTCTTCTGGGAAGAAGTGGGGGAGAGACAGGCTGAGGGACCGGAGTTTATCCAGCAGGCGATAGACATTGTTGATCAGATCAATAAACGGATTAAGACTGCACAGGATCGTCGGCCAGCTATGCTAATATCAAGCGTAGACCTTTCCGCAAGATTCTCAGATTTGGCCTTAAGGACAAGTTATCTCCCAGGTTTATCGGTCCGTTTGAGATCTTGGAGAGCATTGGCGATTTGGCTTATCGACTAGCTTTGCCACCGCATCTTTCCAGTATTCACGACGTGTTACACGTATCTCTGTTGCGACGGTATGTGGCAGATGAATCTCATATTCTGCAGCGGTCTGAGGTTCAGGTGAACAAGGATTTGACCTATGTTGAGAAACCTATTCGTATCCTGGATTATAAGGATAAGGTTTTACGGAACAAAGTCATTTCTTTGGTTTTAGTTCAGTGGCAGCGCCGAGGCACTGAGGAAGCTACTTGGGAGCTTGAGGACAGGATGCGTGAAGACCATCCTGAGTTGTTTTGATTTCATTCTTAAGTTGTATTCAGTTGCAAACTCTGTAAACGTTTGATTTGAATAAAGAATATTTCTGATTTCTGTATTGCATTCAGTACTTAAGATCTGATTTCGAGGACAAAATATCTTAAGTGGGGGAGAATGTAGTAGCCCGTAACCAAAATCAGTAATTAAGGAATTAATTACTATTTACTTGGATAGAGTTCGGAAGCTTTGAAGGTGAGTTCGGAAGCTCCGAACAGGATCGGAAGCTCCGATGCAGGATCGGAAACTCCGATGGTATTATGTCAGGCATGACGTATGGCAAGATCGGAAGCTCCGATCACCCCTATCCGGAGTCAACAAGTGATATTTTGACACGTGGCAGATCAGGATCTTCGGAAGCTCCGATGGCAGGATCGGACGTTCCGATCGAGGTTCGGACGTTCCGATCGAGGATCGGAGGCTCCGATCGTTGTCTATAAATAGAAGGCCGAGAATTCATTTTCATTTGCCAATTCCGGATTTTCTCTCTCTACTCTAGTCGTATTCGAGTTGTTCTAGCCTTCCTAGGCTTGACCCGGGAGTCGTCGAGGCGTTCGATAGTCGTAGCGGAGTTGTGCCCAAGTTCTGGAGGCATCGACATCAAAGGGCTAACGACGGACGAAGGTATAGCTTTTGCTTCCTATAAATATTTAGGAGTATGCAATAGCTTAGTTAAGGCTTTTAGAGCACTTTAATGATAGTAGTATCATTTGGCAGTGTAGAGCAGACTATAGGCGTGAACCTAGAGTTGGTAGAGCTTGCACTGTTTTGAGGTACGAAAGTATTGTTCGAGATATCCTGACTGAGTATGCATGTATTATGTGACTGCATGGTTTATATGTCATTGATTTATGCTGCATTCATTTGCATACTGAGCTATCTCCTTCGAGATGTCTGTTAGTAGGGTTGTACCCTATCCTGTTAGTTGATGGATTTCATGGCTTTGGATCCGGTAAATCCACTGGTATTATGGTATGGGAGCCACCTCCTGAAGCGACGGCACAACGTGCTACATACCAGGGCACGGTCTGTCTCTGTTATCTGATCCTTGACCTCAAGTTTTTAGGGAGTTCACTTTGCATGCATGTATACTCATACTCTCGTACTGAGCGTCTTATGCTCACATTTCGTACTCTGTGTTTCTGGACACCCTATTCCATGGGGCAGGTTTACGGTTGGACGAGGCGGGTGGATCCAAGAGGGGCTAGTCAGTGGTTGACCAGCTGGAGCTTCGTCTAGGTTTTATTTCTGTTGTTTTGAGGTTGATACAGCTATTCGATTTGGTTGTATATTATTTGGATAAATTACATATTCCTTTACTTGGGATTGTATAATGTTTATGGGTTCCGCAAGTTTATTCTGATATCTGTTTTATTAAGTTAATTGCATGCCTAAGTTCTGTTAGTAGGTGATCCGGGTAAGGGTCACTACATAGCTGATGGTATGATGAGATTATAGTGATACATCACATGGTCATGAAGTTAAAGAAGTTAGATTCGAATTCGATATTTCGTCGGTTACCGATTTTCAATCGCTACGCCGTCGATTCGTGACCAGTTTGATAGCTGATTATTGAGATGAGATGTTCTTTGAAATTTTATCGATGATATAGCATTTTTATTTCTCAGTTTCAGACTTGTTTTGAAGATTAACGACGCATAACTCCGAATGAGAACCAAAGAAGAAGAAGTGGAAGTTTGAAATGGATTGAATGAAGATATATTGATGAATTTACTCGATTCTGAAATGAATGAATTGAACGAAGCTTGATGTGAATGTTTTGAGGTTGTATCTCAGATTTGAAGAATTCAGAACAGAAGAACTACGAAGGTAAAGGTGGACTACTACTTGAATGGGATTAAAACTCGAGATGGTTTGTATCGAGTACCCTAAATCACATACTTATTTGATTACTTGCTTTTATATGAATTCTTGAATGAGGCTATGATGTGAATGAATGTTATATCGATGTTATATGTTGCATTCATCTTGTGAGACTTATTTTTTGATTTTGAAATGAACGAAAACGTTCGAATAGACGATTTGAGGAACTATATGTGTATGGCCTGGGTGGTTGAGATAGCCTAGCGTCTGATTTACATGTATGATGGCTTCAAAGTCTAGAGAAGCAAGATAAGTAGCCTCACCTCGATCGGGGGAGTCGGTGGTTTAGTTACGATATCTTCTTCTTGGGATCTCAACCGACGAAATGAGAGATTTCTTGAGAGAAGCCTATTTTTAATCATGCATTGTCCTTTATTTATATCATGTGTTTGATATATAACTTGATTTGCATGTTAGTTGCTTTTATTGGGAAATATATTTCTCACCGGAGTTATCCGGCTGTTGTCGTGTTTGTATGTGTGCATGACAACAGGTGGTTCAGGAACAGGGCAAAGACGGGCTTGATGAATCGAGACTTGAGAGATTAGAGTGATGATCCGGTGTAGATATTTTTATGTTTTCAACCTTTGTTGGTTCAAGAACATTGATCTTGTAGTTGTTAGACTTGAACTTTTGGTCTAGAGATTCTACTACTTTGAGATGTATAATACATGATCATGTTATGTTTTCTTTTGTAATGACATGTTGGATTTTATGTTGTTACTTTGAGAATGATTATTGGAACTTGTTTGATGCTTCTTGCACTTGGTTGAGCATGTAATTGGACCAAAGACAGCACTTGACAGCAGCTGAACTTTTAAGCAGCTCGTTTTATTTTTCTGGCCACTTGGCCTGCGCACGGGCGACCTTCTGCCCGCGCGCGCGCGCAGGCCAAGCCAAAGGGGCAGCTGCCCAACTGAGCTGCACGCGCGCGAGGGGTGACCCCGCGCGCGCAGGTCATGTTATAAAAAATAAAATAAAATTGTTTTCTTTGTGGCTTTGATGCTTAGCCTTAATCCATGAACCTTGGATTATTATTTGTTAATTTGAGAGATTAAGAATCGGGTCGTCACACATATACCATATGCTGGTCTCATTTATAGAATGAAAATTAGTTATTTAAATAAAAAATATTAAAATACAAATACAACATATATTTAATTTTTTTTTAAAAGACAACATATATTTTATAAACAATATTTATACAAACTTGTAACAAAATATATGTATAAGTACTATAACACATGAGTACAACCTACGCAAATACAGTTATTTCTTGAGCAATTTTTTTAAACAATAATACCCATAAAATAGTACAAACAGTGGCATTTTTATAACAAATTACAACTCCATTTAGTGAATAATTTTTTCCACGTTCACTTGTTCCATTTTAGGTTTTGGTCAACTAAATTTTTAAAACTTGGTTTTGATATAAACTAACTTTTAATTAATTTACTTCAATCCAAATGTTGACGTAGCATCGGGCAAATTAAAATTTACGACGCCACATCATTATTTTTCATGTCACACCAACAATTGCGCAAAGTAGAGCTGGAAGTAAAAAAAACCAAATATAATGCATGAAAATCAAATTTTAAAAATTTAGTAGACCAAAAAATTTATTGTTCATAAAACAAAAAGAATAAAATAAAGAAAAAACAAAGAAATCTTTTGCCACATATCAAATTTAATAATAGATTTGATTCTTTGCTCAAAAAATAGATTTGATTTAAATTACCTACATGTGCTAAATGATATTCATTATTCTATACACAAATATAAGTACATTAATATTTAAATGTCATGTTAATCTAATATTTATAATCGTATATATAAACGACGAGATATTCATTTTTTATTTACTAATAAAATATGCGATAAATATTCTACCTATATTATTATGGACAATACGCGCACAAATGAAAGGAGAAAATTTCACTTTCACATGGTTGATGTGGTCTCATGTCGAGAGTTACTACAAAATTTAAACTGATAATGATTATTATGTTGAAAATATATATAAATATATATTATTATTTATTGTTGAATGTTGAAGGTTGAAAGTTGAAAATTGAGTTGTAAAATATTGAAAATTAGTGTGTGATGATGTAATTAATGATGTATTAATTTTTGACTAATCTCCAATTGAGATCTATAAATAGGTCTCTCCATTTGTGTAGAAAAACACAATTGTGAAGAGAGAAAAATTTTATAAAGTGTAGAATTTGATAAATTTTGAGTTTTTGAGTTTTTACTTTTTACCGTAAATTTTTACTTTTTCACAACACGTTATCAGCACGATCGCTCGAAGGTTCTCTATATTTTCCGACGCTCCAAAATACAAGAAGAAGTCAAAAATATTCAACAAGTAAGAATTTTTATTTTACTGTTTATATATTTTTATTGTGTATATATTAATATATAATATCATGTTATGAAAAAATAAGTTTTTTTCAAAACTTGTTATAAATCCTGGGAGGATGTTAAGACGACATCCCACACTCCCGGTAAGGGATACGACAAGTATAAAAGCCTCTAAGGTTTTTAAACAATAACGTGATATATATTTATTATGTATATATATATTAACTATATTAATATATAATTTCATGTTATTATATAAAAGGTTGTCTATGACACTGACCTTATAATAACATGATATGATATATATTATTGTGTATTTATATACTAACCATATTTGTATAATCTCATGTTATTATATAAAAGGTTGTCTACGACACCGATCTTATAATAATGTGATATGATATACTATATCTGACTTTATACTAACTATATTGGTATAATTTCACAACATTATATAAAAAGCTGTCTACGACACTGACCTTATAATAATGTGATATGATATACATAATTATTTAATTATGATTATCATTATATGCATTACATGATTATCACGAATTTTTATTCAACACATACTCAATTTTTTCTTTACCCCCAACGGTCACAAACGGTAACAAAACGGCTAGTTTTTGCCCTATAAATATGTTCACTCAAACTCATTTTCAATCACACCAAATTCATTCTTTCTCTCAAAATATTTTATCCTCGGTTTTTTCGAAGATGGAGATGATGACATTTATAAGGATATTTTTCATAACGACTATGATCATCATGCTCACGAGTCTTTTACTCACCAGCGATTTTCCAACACATATTTTTTCTCTATTTGTATACGCACTTGTAATTTACGTTCTTCCATTATTTTGTATTGTCATATTTATGGAAATTAACTAATAAAATGCATTGTTATTTTCTAGTACCACCATGTCGAACTTGGCGAAACTCGAATTCATTGCAATTGATATAACCGGAAAGAATTATATGCCATGGACCCTCGATGTAGAAATGCATCTCGAGTCATTGGGTCTTAACGAAACTATCAAAGAAAATAACATATCATCCTCACAAGATAAAGCAAAAGCGATGATATTTTTACGCAGACATCTTGATGAGGGGTTGAAATGTGAATATTTGACCGAAAAAGACCCAATGATTTTGTGGAAAGGGTTAAAAGAACGTTTTGAGCATATACGGGAAGTTATACTTCCGACCGCACGAGATGAATGGAATACTTTAAGATTCCAAGATTTTAAAAAGGTGAGTGATTATAATTCTGCAATGTATCGAATTGTCTCACAGCTGAAATTTTGTGGGCATAATATTACTGAGATGGAAATGCTTGAAAAGACATTTTCCACATTCCACGCATCAAATATAACTCTACAACAGCAATATAGAGTGCGTGGATTTTCAAGATACTCAGAACTCATCGCATGTTTACTCGTGGCGGAAAAGAATAATGAATTGCTCATGAGAAATCATCAGTCCAGACCTACTGGTTCAACGGCATTTCCTGAAGCAAATGTCGTAAGTAAAAATGAAAACCAAAATCAAAGATATAGACAAGATTTTGGTCGAGGTCGTGGACGAGGACGTGGGCGTGGACGTGGGCGTAGAAATGATCGCGGTCGTGGTCGAGGCCGTGGATTTGAAAATAAAAGAGATAGTTATTTCAATAACTCATCTCAAAGGAACGTCACGAACCACCCACAAAAGAGGCAGCATGATAATACGGGTGAAAATGAAAATCATCCAAAAAGAACTGAGAGTGTTTGTTATAGATGTAGCACTCCAGGACATTGGTCAAGAACTTGTCGAGCCCCTGAGCATCTGTGTAAGCTCTATAAAGATTCAATAAAGGGGAAAGAAAAAGAGACCAATTTTACTGAAAACATTGACCATGCAAGTGGTTCAATGAATTTAGATGCTGCCTACTTTTTGAATGATTTCGAAGATATTGATTAAATATACTGGTGGGAAAAGAATGTAACAATGTAATTTTTATTTTATAAAACATATTATATTTTGCATGTATTGTTTGCATGTATCTTTCTTAATTCATTTTATTGCATATTGTTTTTGAAGATCATTATGGAAAATGCTATGATCAAAGATGGAAATAATGCACTGGAAGTTTGCATACCAGATAGTGGTACAACGCACACTATCCTCAGAAATGAAAAATATTTCTTGGAATTAAAACCAACAAAAACAATGGTGAATACAATATCAGGTCCTGTAGACTTGATTGAAGGATGTGGCAAAGCACAATTTTTGTTACCTAATGGTACAAAATTTTTGATAAATAGTGCTTTATATTCACCACGATCACAAAGAAATTTGTTGAGTTTTAATGATATATATTCTCATGATTATGATACGGAAACAATAACCGAAGGAAATGAGAAATATATGTGTCTTACTACATATAAATCAGGAAAGAAATATGTAGTTGAGAAATTATCAATGCTCCCTACTGGATTGCATTATACACATATAAGTCCAATCGAATCAAATATGGTTATTGGAAATTCTTCAATACTAACAAATTGGCATGATCGATTGGGACATCCTGGTTCAATAATGATGCGAAGGATTATAGAAAATACAAGTGGTCATCCACTGAAAGACCAGAAGATCTTTCAGAATAATAAGTTTCAGTGTAAGGCATGTTCTCTGGGGAAACTTATTATAAGACCATCACCAGCTAAAATCCAAAAGAAATCACCCATATTTCTTGAACGTATTCAAGGTGATATTTGTGGGCCAATTCATCCACCATGTGGACCATTTCGATACTTTATGGTATTGATCGATGCCTCTAGCAGATGGTCACATGTATGTTTATTGTCCACTCGGAATGTGACATTTGCAAAATTGATGGCTCAAATAATAAAATTGCGGAATCAATTTCCCGAATATACGATCAAGAAAATAAGACTTGATAATGCTGGAGAATTTACTTCCCAGACTTTTAACGACTATTGTATGTCGATGGGAATTACTGTTGAACATCCTGTAGCTCATGTTCATACACAAAATGGATTAGCTGAATCATTGATTAAACGTCTGCAGTTGATTGCTAGACCAATGATTATGAGAACGAAACTCCCTATTTCTATATGGGGACATGCAATTTTACATGCTGCTGCATTGATTCGCATCAGGCCAAGTGCATAT
Organism: Henckelia pumila; assembly: GCF_033568475.1. Classification (NCBI taxonomy): domain Eukaryota; kingdom Viridiplantae; phylum Streptophyta; class Magnoliopsida; order Lamiales; family Gesneriaceae; genus Henckelia; species Henckelia pumila. Next base: position 147,414,240 of record NC_133123.1, on the reverse strand, counting down.
CATAAACACTCCCCATTGCAGCTTGTATTTGGCAAAGAACCAGATATTTCTCATTTGAGAATTTTTGGATGTATGGTGTATGTGCCTATTGCACCACCTCAAAGAACAAAAATGGGACCTCAAAGAAAGAATGGTATTTATATCGGCTATGATAGTCCATCAATCATTAGATATCTTGAGGCTCAGACAGGCGATGTGTTTACAGCACGGTTTGCTGATTGTCATTTTGATGAAAATAACTTCCCAATGTTAGGGGGAGAAAAGAAACACATCGAAAAAAAAATCACATGGTATGTACCATCATTATTACATTTGGATCCTAGAACTAAACAATGTGATAAAGATGTACAGCAAATTGTGCATTTGCAAAGAATAGCAAATCAAATGTCAGATGCATTTGTAGACACAAAAGGGGTAACAAAATCATATATACCTGCTGTAAATGCCCCTGCTCGAGTTGAAATTCCAAAGAAACAAAATGAAGACATTCATGATGTCATAAAACGCCTGAAGCGTGGAAGGCCAATCGGTTCAAAGGATAAAAATCCTCGGAAAAGAAAATACATAGAGAAAAATGATGATCAGAAAATAGAAAATGGTGTTCCAGAAGAAACACACGATGATGAAAATATTCTGTCAGAACCACAAACTGACGAGAATCATGAAATCTCTATCAATTATATTAATACTGGAAAAATATGGAACCGAAAGAATGTACAAGATATTGATGAGATATTTTCGTACAATGTGGCATGTGACATCGTAAATGAAGATAATGAACCAAAATCTTTTGGTGAATGCAAAACTCGAAAGGATTGGTCAAAATGGAAAGATGTCATCCAGGTTGAATTAAATTCGCTAAATAAACGTAGTGTTTTTGGACCTATAGTCCTTACACCTAAAGGTGTTAAACCTGTTGGGTACAAATGGGTTTTTATTCGAAAGAGAAATGAGAAAAATGAAATAGTGAGATATAAAGCTCGACTTGTTGCACAAGGTTTTTCTCAAAGACCTGGAATTGATTATGAAGAAACATATTCTCCTGTTATGGATGCAATTACGTTTCGGTATTTGATCAGTTTAGCAGTGTCTGAAAACTTGGACATGCGTCTAATGGATGTTGTTACAGCTTATTTATACGGATCACTTGATAGTGATATATACATGAAAATCCCTGAAGGATTTAAGATGCTAGAAGCACAAAGTTCAGAACCCAGAGAATTTTATTCTGTGAAATTACAAAGATCATTGTATGGGTTAAAGCAATCCGGCCGAATGTGGTATAATCGGCTAAGTGAACACTTGATGAAAAAGGGATATGTAAATGATCCAATATGCCCTTGTGTTTTCATCAAGAAAACAACATCGGGATGCGTGATTATTGCTGTATATGTTGATGATTTAAACATCATTGGAACGAATAAAGAAATTCAAGAAGTGATGTTATACTTGAAGGAAGAATTTGAAATGAAAGACCTTGGAAAAACCAAGTATTGTCTTGGTTTACAAATTGAACAAAAAGAATGTGGAATTTTTGTTCACCAGTCTAATTATACAGAGAAGGTCCTTAAACGTTTCAATATGGATCAATCAAATCCTTTAAGTACTCCAATGGTTGTCAGATCATTGAATATAGAAAAGGATCCATTTCGTCCATGTGAAGATGATGAAGTTGTTCTTGGTCCTGAAGTACCATATCTAAGTGCCATTGGTGCCCTTATGTATCTTGCAAATTGCACTAGACCAGACATATCTTTTGCAGTAAATTTATTGGCAAGATTCAGTTCATGTCCAACGAAGAGGCACTGGAACGGAATTAAACATATATTCCGTTATTTACGAGGAACGACGGATTTGGGACTTTTGTATCCAAAAGATACAAATCAGAGAATAATTGGTTATGCTGATGCTGGATACTTATCTGATCCACATAAGGCACGTTCCCAAACCGGATATGTATTTACTCGTGGAGGCACTGTAATCTCTTGGCGATCACAGAAACAAACACTTGTTACAACTTCATCAAATCATGCCGAGATTATTGCACTACATGAAGCAAGCCGTGAATGTGTCTGGCTTAAATCAATGACTCGGCATATCCAAACTTCTTGCGGATTATCAGTGGACAAGAATCCAATCAAACTGTATGAAGATAATGCCGCATTTGTTGCCCAAATGAAAGAAGGATACATCAAAAGTGACAGAACTAAACATATTCCTCCTAAATTCTTTGCATACACTCAAGAGCTGGAGAAGAATAAAGATATTGATATCTGTTACATTCAATCAAGTGAGAACTCATCCGATCTCTTCACAAAGGCACTTCCCACGGCGATATTCAGAAAACACATTTATAATATTGGGATGCGCAATCTACGAAATATGTGAAGAATCATTCATGTTGACATTAGGGGGAGTTTACGTGGCTGCACTCTTTTTTCCTTACTATGGTTTTTGTCCCAATGGGTTTTTCCTAGTAAGGTTTTTAACGAGGCAGTATACAACACGTAATGGAGATAGTCATTCTATCATGATCATCATCACAAGGGGGAGTGTTGAAAATATATATAAATATATATTATTATTTATTGTTGAATGTTGAAGGTTGAAAGTTGAAAATTGAGTTGTAAAATATTGAAAATTAGTGTGTGATGATGTAATTAATGATGTATTAATTTTTGACTAATCTCCAATTGAGATTTATAAATAGGTCTCTCCATTTGTGTAGAAAAACACAATTGTGAAGAGAGAAAAATTTTATAAAGTGTAGAATTTGATAAATTTTGAGTTTTTGAGTTTTTACTTTTTACCGTAAATTTTTACTTTTTCACAACATATTATTATTTGTTTGAGGACAAAAATTGACTTATTTTAGTTGGATAATTAGCTCTTCGAGCAACGTAACTGAAAATAAACGATTTTTCTGGCTTCGGTTCACACCTTTTGCTCCATTTATATATCGAGCTATTTACTAGACAAGGAAACATATAATTAAGATATTGATTTTTTTGGGAAAAAATTAAGATATCGATTTTAATATTGTAAAATACTTAATAATATTAACGCTTTTAATGATATTAATTAAAATATTAAAATTAGTCGTTCACACACATATATATATATATATATATATATATATATATATATATATATATATATATATATATTAGCAAGTATTAATTATAAATAACATCAGATAGACATAACATATGCGGATTTGTAGAATAGAGCCTAAAAGATAATTCATTTTGTTAAAATAGTAACAAGGTAAATTTCAAATTATTTCAAAATTATCAAGTATTGTACGTTTATGACTTTGATTTTTCAACTAGATTAAAATAAAATTCTAATAATGAAATTAAAGACCATTACTTTGTATATGAAATTCCAAATCAAAGTATTAATATGAAGAATTATATGTTAATTAAATTAAAACAAGAACTTGAACTGAAAGGTGACAAATACCAAATATGAACTTCTCAAATTCTATCTAACAAATTAAAGATCACAAAATGTTCAATTTTTGAACACGAAAAACTAAAATAGTCGACTTAAATCGAGAAAATCCTTCACATTATTTTTGTCTCGGAGTCGCATGTATTTAAATTCATTGGGAATATTTTTATTCTCCGCATTATTTCTTGGTGTGGACGATTATAAGTTGTCTCGGAGTCGCATGTATTCTTCCTAGAAAACATAGATTTATGATGAATATATAATCTTCCAAAAAACAATTTTATCCAATTTAAAAAATTAATCGTAATTATTTGTATGTGCAACAAATGTGCAAATAAAGTGGTAAAATATAAATTAAACTAATACTAACTACTTAAAAATACTTTATATTTATAATTTCGAATCTATTATTTTTCACATTTGTAGAGATTTACCATCTACAAAATCATGTTTTTTTGAACTACTTTCCATTGCTCAAGAATGGATCTCCAAAACACAATCCTCCAATTGATGGATCTCTTTGAAGATCGGATGCCTCCAAATCGTGCGAGTATACTCTGGCAGGGTCTTAATGTATTCAAATGACAAAAATGCAGATTCACCATGTTTCACACATACTATGAGTCGAAATTCTGAGCCTGAAACCGAAGTTTTAAAGCAATTTTCTCCTTCTCGGGTGATTTCTGATGTTGAATTCGACGAAAACTTTTCGGTTTCTGAGCTAATATCATTACATGGTGGTCTGTGTAAACGTAAGGAGGATAAAAAGCATGGATTGAGTAGACTTGGGTGTGGAACTTTTGATCGCTTAGCAAATTTTTGGTGAGATTTGTGGTTCTAAATACGATGTAAGGATTTTGAGATTTTTGTTGCTCGACATCTACGATGAGTTGGGCGAGTAGTGCAAGCCCTGCTTTTTGGTTCTTGATCTTTTGACGATGTTGTGATAAAAGAGAGCTTTCAATCGACCTACAAGAAAAGAGACATAAAGAAAGAAATTTGATAAGTTTCAAGAATTATATATATATCATAAAATGAACAGCAACACCACATTTTGAAATACATTGTAATGATTTTTCTACAATAATAATAATTTATGAATGAACAAATTTAGCACATAAAATGCACTCATGTACAATGGAGAGTTTTCAATCGAAGAGAAATCACAAAGGAAATGTGATAAATTTCAAGAAATGTATATATCATAAAATGAACAGTAACAACACATATTGAAATATGTTGTAATGATTTTTTTTTCTAAAATAATAATTAATGATTGAACTAATTTAACATATAAAATACACCGAGTACAATAAATTTAGCAAAAAGGCATTGAATTAATATCCTACACAATCCAATTAATATAATATTATTAGATATGAATAATAAATAAATAAACTCATCATCTTTATATACCCAAGAAATACTAAGAATACTAATGGGACATCAGCAAAATGACTTTCATGTCATTTTTTTAATGAAATTATTATTTTTAATTAACTGAGTAGATCGTTAGTTTGGAAAGAAAATAAACTAATCTCGTCTCCAAGCTTGTAATTTAAAGGCACCGAAAATTAATGGAAATTTATTTTTTTTGTGAATGAATTAAGATTTTTATATTAACAAGAAATTTTTTTGAGATGAAAAAATTTAAAAAAATAAAAATTACACACACACACACACAGACATATTTAGTTAATTTTGTGGGATGGGGATTTTCACTGGATTTTTAGCCAAATTAGGCATGAATTAATTAATTATTTTTTAAAAAAAGAAGAATATAGAGAAAATAACGATGACAATGAATTGAAACTAACCGAATCATCAAATATGGCCGATCGAGGACCATATGTATTTATGGTTTTAATAAAATTTCTAAGAGATCGATAACATGGACCCAAAAAAAAATCAAATGATTGAGTGATTCGAAGCAATTCATTAGGTTCATTAAAATCTTATATATGAGTGCATGCATCATTAGATTTTGAAAAGTAAAAGCTAAATTAGAAGGAGCGATTATAATTGAAACCTTGATTCTTCTTGTAAAAACTCCATGAAAATGCAGTTTGTTTGAGAATTGTCAAACTTAATGAGTTTTTCTTCAGTTATTGCTTTCAAGAAAATATGTTTATGAAATAGCGTAAAGTGACTCTTTTTATAGAGTGTGGAAAAGAGAAAAAAAAAAAAAGATATCTTTGTGATATGTCAAATTTAATGTTAAATTTGACGTTAAATTATCGATTGTGTCAAACAATTTTATTTTGTATATAATGGTAAAACTCAAATATTCAAATATTTTATCTTTCAGATATTTGATATTTGTCGTATATATAGATGATAATATATTTATCTCTTTTTAATTAATAAAATATACCATAGACTAATATTTAATCGATGTTATAACGTGTGGCATACATACATATATGAACCAAATATAATAGGAAATTTGATGTAATTAATAATAATAAAATTTCAATAATATCGGTAATTAGATTAGTTAACATTTTGAAGGTGAAATTTTTGTAGGGTGGTTGTGGAGAGTTATAAATAAAAATTTCAGATAGAGAGAATGTGTGTAATTATGTATTCTAATATTGGTATTAGAAGTAAAATATGAGCAACATTCATGACTTCAGAATTGAGAAAAGCATCTTAAAATAGAGTACAAAGCCGGGATTGTGGTAAGAAAATTAAGTGAAATGGTTAGTACTTCATTTGATTACAATAATTATAAGTGAAATGAAAAGGGCGATGAATTGAGAATGTAACTTGTTTGAGAATTGAAACCTTATGTAGTCAAGTACTACAATTCCACTTTGCACAATATTTTAACATATTTAGGTGGAAGAAAAGGGAATCTTTTGTGATATGTTAAATTTAATGTTAGATTTTATGTTAAATAATTGATTGTGCGAAGTGATATAGAGTTTTGCTATGCTGTCCATCTCTCATACTCATCTATGAGGTGGCAATCATTCAATGGATGAGATGAATCATAACAAAACTCTATATATATATATATATATATATATATATATATATATATATATATATATATATATATATATATATATATATATATATATATATATATATATATATATAGTTTTTTTATGGTGCCCAACAACTATGTTCAACTCTGTGTCCACCATGTACAATAAGTGAGTTGACCAACACAATTGATGAGTTGACTTATATATGGTGGTTGGGCACCATAAAAGAACTATATATGTATATATATATATATATATATTTAAACTAACAAGCAATCCATTAAGAAATACTCAAAAGATCAGTTTCTACAACATGAGACAATCAATTAGATAAAACACCAGTAAAACATTCAAAGTTCGAAGTGTTATTATATATTCGAAGTTTATCAACAAAATATTTAATTTGTTGTATATATATATGACTAGATGTTCATTTTCTTTTAACAAATGAGGCATACAACAAATATTTGATCAATGCTATATATAACACGTTAAGCACATATATGACACCATATATAATTGAAAAACTGATGTAATAATTATAAATTTTCGAATCCGTAGTTTAACAACTGGAAGGAGAAATATTTAATTTTTATTATACAAACCAGTGAAAAATTATACATATAACACATACAACAACATAAACAGACGATGTTCAATTGTTCATGTTATACAAATATATTACTGATATGTCTTAATTCTGAATCTAACCAATGATAATAAATACCAATAATTTGGATGATAACGAAAAATTATGTTTCACACACAAAAAAAAAAAAAAAAAAAAACTTGTGTCACAACATGTATTACTCTTGACTAGCGAGAGTCTACAAATTTAAATCGTCTGATATCTTTGTCTTGTTTAAAAGATAGATGAATTATAGATTTAATCAATATGTTATATGTTATATGTTACACTTGCTATAATATTATAGTGTGTATATATATCCAAAAAATTGGTAAATTTATATTTATTTGTTTATTTAAGAATTGGTAAATTTATTTATTTGTTTTATTATTAATATTAATATTTTATTTATTTATCGGTTACCTCCTGATCTGGGCCGTAACGCAAGAATTTCCCCTTGTGGGCCTGAAGTTGGGTGAGCTGCCGTCAGAATCAGTGAAGACCAGCGCAATTTAGCGACCATCGCTTTACATTCACACATCCTCAGCTATTCCGCCACCTAAAGATGAGCGTGTCTCTACTTTCTCTTCACCGAACAGATGTTTTTTGTAACTAATTGATGGCAATCACGCGAAATTTGCATTCGTCTGTTGTTCATGATCTCTGTGGTGGACTTATGCGCGCCTAATTTTCTTTCTTGGGTGTTGGTGTAATGATTTTTCTGGGATGCTTGAATCTTGAAGGCATGCCCCGGGGATAAAAATAGTTGTTTTCAGGTAAGATTTTTTATGGGTTTTTGGTATGTTGGAATTTAAGGTCTTTGTTTGGGTAAAGATTCGATTTTTGAAGTGTGATTGCGGTGTGTTTTGGGATTATTTATTGTTCTTGGTCTTGTGTTGTATTACGGTGTGCCCACTTTCTTGAATATGATTTTATAGATCAGCTTTTTCTCTGCAATGCTCTATATTTTTCTTGATCAGTGGATTCCTCAAATAAAAATCTTTTAAAAGTTTACGTGTGAATTTTTTTTTGCAAAATTCGAATTATCCCTAGATACAGAAGATCACTTTCACCTGGTTTTTCTGTTTTCATTGATACATTATTTGAATTAAAAGCAAGTATAAGTTTGGTAATGGAGAAGTAATGCTATTTAGATCCAAAAGATTATCTTTCAATATTGATTTTGGTGTTGTGAAGTTACCAATAATGATATAAATTTTATTGAGTATCCATGTGCTTCATATTGAAGAAAACTCATGTTCTTTAAATGGGCGACCAATATTTTATCTGATCTGACATTGAGATGTTGTTTGTTAGGACATTGGATATTGTTAATCAAAGAAGATATAGTGATTTTTTTTTTGTGTTCTACTCGGGAGTATGCAAAATGGATGACGATGTTGATACGAGTTATCCTTCCAGTCCTTATGGCACGAAGCGCCAAAGCTTGTCTCTCGAAGATGAGAATTCTACTCAAAATGTTGGCAACCAGTTTGCTGAGGACGGTGACAATGATGATGATGATGGTGGTGTCAATGAGGATATGGATGATGAAGTTGAGGATAAGCCTGAGGAGGATGAAGAAGAAGAAGAAGACGATGATGATGAAGGGAAGGGTGTTATGAGGATAGGAGAAGATGACTATGGTGATTTGAATGAGGATGGTGACGAAGATGATGATTTTGGTGATTTACAGAGACATCCAAAGAAGAGGAAGCTTAAAACACTGTCAAATTACGAATTTGCCCCTCGAGTACAGGCTTTACCATCTGCTGCTGCTCTGATTCCAAAACCATCATATGGTGGACGTAATCCACTCACAGATTGGACCGAACATGAGACTTTTATCTTGCTGGATGCTTGGGGAGAGAGATTTCTCAAACAGGGCAGAAAGAGTCTCCGGTCTGAAGAGTGGCAAGAAGTTGCTGAGAAGGTGTCTCAGGAGTCAAAGATAGAAAGAACGGATACTCAGTGCCGCAACCGTTTGGATACCTTGAAGAAAAAGTACAAAAAGGAGAAAATGAAGCTGGGAGAGACAGGGGAATCCACCAGTAAATGGGCTTGTTATAAGAAGATGGATATGCTATTGTCATCAATTCCACAAAAAGCAGGACATTTGAGTGCAGTGGATTCGGGAGAGCACCTTAAAGATCATCTGAATTACTCGAATGGTTTGCATGAAACAAGGGATAGTCCAGATAATTCAATATCTGCCGAATCAGTTCCCCCCAAGAAAACTAAGAAATCACAAATCAAGAGTCGTGCCTCTTCATTCAAACGTCTTGCTGATTCTATTCAAAAATTTGTTGGGATATATGAAAAGATTGAGAACGGTAAGAGAGAGCGAATGCTAGAACTCGAAAAAATGAGGATGGACTTCCATAGAGACTTGGAATTGCAGAAGAGGCGGATTTTGGAGAAATCTCAAGCTGAGATAGCAAAGATACGAAAAGGTGACGACGAAGAATACAATGTGTCTGCTGAGAATGACAGTGTTTGATGCATCTGTATCTAATAAATTAATTCCCGAGGTTTCCCTCTGCTGAATGCAATGAAAACTCGTGCTTTAGTTGTTCTGCTTATTGCCAAAACCCTAGAAGTTGGAAAGAACTTGTATTTTTTTCTGAAAGGGGAAAGAACTTGTATTTACTTCATGTAAAGTTATGAATTTATGGAATTATAACCCGGTAACGATTTATATGGTTTCTTTTGGTTATTTTATTTGTGAATTTTTGAGTCTCTGGACATTATCTTTTTATTATTGTTTCGTGGAGAAGGTGCTTTTGTGTAGCTGAGTCTATTTACCTCAGTTTTATCCCATCCAACGTTGATATGGGGTGGTGTTAAGTGAAACATTCTGGCAATTTCTTTAGGGTATGGGGCCCTCTCATAGAGGAATGGGAAGGATCTCTAAATAAAATCGAGGATGAGCCCTATTAAATAGGTAATCATCTCAAGCTGGAATTTTGAAACGAACGGAGATTTTAACACTTTGCTCAACCCATGAATGGAAGAGGTATTCATCTCATACTGTAATATTGAATACTGAAATTGTGATATATCCATTGGTGGAATCTTTTCTTGGCCTGCATTTCTCCATGAGTATATTATCATGTCTATATAGTTTTTAATTGATAGTTAGTTATTTGCCGTGTTGTTCTTCATGTCCTGAGTTGATGCTGAATCAAGGACCTGGAATTCATATGATTAACATGCAGTGGATAAAATATGATTATGAGACAGATTATTAAAATTTTTTGATGCCGATTATTTGATGTTCTGAGCGATGGCCGAAGGAAGAGTTGGAGCTCATTAAGGATCCTGGATCCTATGTTTGTGAAGTTGTCAAAGTCGTGGGGAAGTCAAAGTTTGTGAGTATTTATTCTGTTAACATCATCTTTTGGTTATGTGATTGGGTTTTATTGTACTTTAACTTTTCCTCCTCTCATTTCGCTTTCCCCAGTTCTAGTATTTGTACTTAGTGCTGAACAGAGAACATGACAATGATTCCTGTTCATTTATTCAACTCTTAAGTCTTGTTTCCTTTTCGCATCATTGTTCATCCTAAAGGAGCATTTATATCATTTCTCATTTTAACCGGATAGCCTGTCAAAAAAATGGTGTTCAACTTTGTACTTCTGCGAATATGGAAATTGCTATACGCCGTTCTCTCCCTTCTTTATTCTTTTTTGTTTCAGAAATCTTTTGTCAAATGTGTAGTTTTCAATCCAAATTTATGTAGTTTGATTCAAAAATGCAGTCTATTTACTTTTTCTGAAGCATAGAAGATGGCTAACCATTTCTGTTTCAGTTATTGAATTTGGTTCATGTCTCCTGTTCCTATAAGTTTTGGTCTTGTGGATTGTTGTTGATTGAGCAGCTGTGTAACTATTCTTGAGCAATCTTAGATCAACAAGGATATCTATTTCAAAATATTCAAATTTAGCTATAAAGCAATGCCATGTATTGTCTTCTATATTTCCCAACTGGATATTATCTTCTGTTTTTGTTCTATTTTGTGTCTAGGTTCATCACCAGTGTTCTAAATGGCGGTCATCGACCGCACCGTCTTTCCCCGAGGAGGTTATGCAAGCAGTCAACAAAATTTAAAAATCCTACTTGTTAATAAATTATGCATACTCTCTTCAAACATATTAGTCAATCCAATCACTCACAAGTGGTACAAGTCTTACCTTATTTATGCATAAACATCATTTAATTTATGCATACATTGCATGATTATATATATAGTTAGTTATAAAAACAGCGTAAAAAAATTCTAACTGCCTAGGCACCAAGCGGTGTCTAGGTGGCCGAGGCGATAGGTGGTCGTATTATATGGCGAATATGAAATTCCAAATCAAATTCCCTCTAGTTAAAAATTAAGCTCGAAACGATCACAACATTTTCAAATTAAGAACAAAAATTAGGTAGTCGAATAAATCGAAGCCTTCGCATTTTTCGGTTTCGAATTAGTCGGCAGAAATATTGTTATTCCCAGCATTTTTCTCAGCCTTCATAATTTATTGGTATAAATGATTGGCTTCGGAGTCGCATGCACTGTCCCTTCAAATTAAAACATAGATTTCTGATCAATATATCCTTCAAAAAAATATTTTAATCCAATTTTTTCAATTTAATCCTAATTATCTGCATGTGCAACAAATGTGATAAAATATAAAACTAATATACTAACTACTTAAAAATACATTATTATAATTGAGTCTATTAATTTTCTAATTAATTTGATTTTTACATCGGTGGGGCATTAAGGAAGCGTTTTGGAAAGCTTCTAGGAAGCATTTCTCAACTTTTTCTTAACAAAATTTCACTTAATTTTAAAATGTTGTTAAAAAAAAGCCGAGAAGTGCTTTCCAAAAACTCTTTCAAACACTACCTGACCATCTTCAAAATCATGTTCTCTTGAACTACTTTTTGTGCGCAACTCAATGGAATTCCAAAACACAGTCCTCCAACCGATGAATCTTCTTAAAGATCGGAGACTTCCAAGCCACACATGTATACTCTGGTAGGGTTTAAATGATAAAGCTACAACTTCCCCATGTTCATGCATGCTATGAGTGAAAATCCTGAACTTGACACCGAAGTTTTGAAGTTATTTTCTCCTTCTTGAGGTATTCTTGATGGTGAATTCGACATAATGTTTTTGGTTTTTGAGCTAATATTATTGCATGGCAGTGTGTAACCGTAAAGAGGATAAAAAACATGGATTGTGTTGCTTTGGGTAGTGAATTTTTTGATGTTGTTGGTTTTGGTTTATATTTTCGGTAAAATTTACGGTTTTAAACAAGATGTGAGAGTTTTGATATTCTTGTTGTTCGACTTCTACAATGAGTATAGAAATTGTAGTGCATGTCCTACTTTTTGGTGACGCTGCCACAATGAGAAACTCTCAATCAACCTATAAGTTGAAGAAGAGAAACAACAAAAAAATGTGATAAAATTCAAGGGTTATTTATATATCATTTGAACTACGATGAAACTACATCTCTTACCATAATAGTTGATGATTGAACTAGTTTAGCACATAAAATGCACTAGAGTACAATAAATTTAGCACAACACACACGTCTTTAGACAGCACAAATCCTGAGACAACTACATAAGTAATAATCGAGTAATGGACAATAACTAGTAATGGACAAGATCAACAAAATGATTTTCCTGACATTTTTATGAATTTAATTTTTTTATAATCGAGTAGAAATTCATCGTCAGGCATGCATCAATTAATTTTTTTTAAAAGAAAAATTAAGAAAGAAATATGAGAATAAATTGAAACTAATCATATCTTCAAATATGTCCCAGAACCATATATAATAATAATAATAATAACAACAATAACAACAACAACAACAAAAAAATATAATAATAATAATAATAATAATAATAACTCGAGGAAAAGCATCTTAAAAAAGAATAGAAAGCCGGGATTCTTGTACGAGAATATATAAAGTGAAATGCTTAGTACATCATTAGATTTACAAAATTTATAAGTGAAATGAAAATGGATGACGAGTGAATTAAAACCTTGATTCTTTGTGGAAGAATTCCATAAAAATACAGATTGTTTGATAATTGTTAAACTTAAATGCAGTTATCTTCATTGATTGTTTTCAAACAAATGTTTTTTTACAATATTGCAGAGAGAGACTCCTTTTATAGCCAAGTACGTACTAAAACTTGAGTCGTCCATCCTTTGTGATTTGTCAAATTTAGTGCTAGATTTGATGTTAAATTATATGTTAAGTTATATTTATTTTGTAAATAATGTTAAAACCCAGATGTATATTTGAATATTGTATCGATTATATTTTAAATTTATGGTATATATAGATAACTAGATGCTCATCTATTTTCAATCAAGAAATTAAAGTATACGACAAATTAATACTAATTGATCGATAATATAGCGTGAAATGTATACACAAATGACACCAAATATGATAGAAAATCTTGTGTATTAATGATTATAAAATTTCAGCAATTTCTAGGTTAACAATTTAATCCTAATTATCTGCATGTGCAACAAATGTGATAAAATAACTACTTAAAAATACATCATCATAATAGAGTCTATTAATTTTCCAATTAATTTAATTTTTACATCGATAGAATACTCACCATCTTCAAAATCATGTTTTCTTGAATTACTTTCTGTGCTCAGCTCAATGAAACTTCAAAACACATTCCTCCAACCGATGGTATTCTTGACCGTGCATTCGATGGATTATTTTCGGTTTCTGAGATAATATTATTGCATGCTAGTGTGTGTAGCTGTAAAGAGGATAAAAAACATGGATTGTGTTCATTTGGATAGTGAATTTCTTGATGTTGTTGGTTTTGGCTTAGATTTTTGGTAAGATTTATGGTTTTAAACAAGATGTGAGAGTTTGATATTCTTGTTGTTCAACTTCTACAACGAGTATAGGAAGTAGTGCAAGCCCTACTTTTTGGTCCTCTTTTTGGTGACGTCGTGACAACTATCAATCGATCTGAAGAGAAACAAAATATATATATATATATATAATAAAATTTCAAAGGTTATTTACATCTATTTTGAAATACAACGAAACAAATTTTCATACCATAATATATAGTTGATGATTGAACTAGTTTAGCACATAAAATGAACTAGAGTACAATAAATTTAGCATGACACACTTCTTTAGCACAAAAGTCCTGAGACAACTACATAATAATTAATAATATTATATATATATATCTCATAACTACTAAAAGTACTAGCTAGTAATGGACAAGATCAGCAAAATGATTTTCATGACATTTTTTATGAATTTAGTTTTTTTTATAATCGAGTAGAAATTTCATCGTCAGGCATGCAACACTTAATTTTTTTTTTTTAAAGAAAGAAAGACGATAATAAATTGAAACTAATTGAATCTTCAAATATATATGTCCCAGAACCATATGTATATGGTTTTGATATATATCAAAACTATATATATATATAAAGTTTCATGCATGATAAAAACTCTAGGAAAAGCATCTTAATTAAAAAAGAATAGAAATCTAGGATTCTTGTATCAGAATAAAGTGAAATGCTTAGTACATCATTAGATTTGCAAAAGTTATAAGTGAAATGAAAATGGGATGAGTGAAAAACCTTGATTCTTTGTGTAAGAATTCCATAAACATGCAGTTTGTTCGAGATTTGTTAAACTTAAATGTAGTTGTCTTGAGTGATTGCTTCCGAACAAATTTTTTTACAATATTGCAAAGAGAGACTCCTTTTATAGCCAAGTACTACAACTTGAGTCGTTCATCCTTTGTGATTAATTTGTCAAATTTAGTGTTAGATGTGAAATGTGTTGAAAAATATATTATTATTATTATTATGTTGAATATTGAATATTGAATGTTGAATGTTGAATATTGAGTTGTAAAATATGGAAAATTAGTGTGTGATGATGTAGATGATGATGTATATATTTTTGGACTAATCTCAAATGTGGATCTATAAATAGGTCTTCATTTGTGATGAAAAATACAATTGAGTTGAGAGAAAAATATTATAAAGTGTAGAGTTTGATATATTTTGAGTTTTGGAGTATTTACTTTTTACCGCAAATTTTTACTTTTTTACAACACGTTATCAGCACGATCGCTCGAAGGTTCTCTATAATTTTCGACGCTCCAAAATACAAGAAGAAGTCAAAAATATTCAACAAGTAAGAATTTTTATTTTACTGTTTATATATTTTTATTGTGTATATATTAATATATAATATCATGTTATTATCATAAATAAAAAAAATTAATTTTTTAAAAACTTGTTATAAATTCTGGGAGGATGTTAAGACGACATCCCACACTCCCAGTAAGGGATACGATAAGTATAAAAGCCTCTAAGGTTTTTAAACAATAACGTGATATGATATATATTTATTATGTATATATACTAACTATATTGGTATAATTTCACAATATTATAAAAGGGCTGTCTACGACACTGATCTTATAATAATGTGATATGATATACTATACCTGACTTTATACTAACTATAATGGTATAATTTCACAATATTATATAAAAGGCTGTCTACGACACTGACCTTATAATAATGTGATATGATATACATAATTATTTAATTTATCATTATATGCATTGCATCATTATCACGAATTTTTATTCAACATATACTCGATTTTTTCTTTATCCTCAACGGTCACAAACGGCTAGTTTTTGGCCTATAAATATGTTCACTCAAACTCATTTTCAATCACACCAAAATTCATTCTTTCTCTCAAAATATTTTTTCCTCGATTTTTTTCGAAAATGAAGATGATGGCATTTCTAAGGCTATTTTTCATAACGATTATGATCATCATGCTCACAAGTCTTGTACTCACCAGCGATTTTCCACCACATACTTTTTCTCTATTTGTACACGCACTTGTAATCTTCGTTCTTCCATTATTTTGTATTGTCATATTAATGGAAATTAACTTATAAAATGCATTGTTATTTTTTTAGTACCACCATGTCAAATTTGACAAAGCTTAAATTTGTTGTTCTCGATATCACTAGAAAAGAGCAAAAAAATGTTAATGAGAAATCATCAATCCCGACTCAATGTATCTACGGCATTTCCAGAAGCAAATGTCGTAAGTAAAAATGAAAACCAAAATCAAAGGCATAAACTAGATTTTGGTCGAGGTCGAGGATGTGGTCATGAACGTGGACGTAGAAATGATCACGGTCGTGGTTATGGCCGTGAATATGAAAATAATCGAGATAGTTACTTCAATAACTAATCTCAAAAGAACGTCACGAACCACCCAAAAAGGCAGCATGAAAATATGAGTAAAAATAAAAATCACTCAAAAAGATATGAGAGTGTTTGTTATAAATGTGACACTCCAAGACATTGGTCACGTACCCCTGAGCACTTATGTAAGCTCTTTAAAGTATCGATAAAGGGGAAAGAAAAAGAGACCAATTTTGTTGAAAACAGTAACCATTTAAGTGGTTCAACTTATTTCAATGCTGCCGATTTTTTCAAATGATTTCGAGAACATTGATTAATATATTGGTGGGACTGAAATGTAACATGCTATATTTTTCATGCATTCTTATGAAACATGCTATATTTTGCATATATATATTATCCTTGATTTTCTTTATTGCATTTTTTTGAAGTATGGAAAATGCTATGAGCAAAGATAAACCCATGGAAGTTTGCATACCCGATAGTGGTACAACGCACACCATTCTCCGAGATAAAAGATATTTCTTAGAATTAAAACCAACAAAAACAATGGTAAATACAATATCAGGTCCTGTAGACTTGATTGAAGGTTGTGGAAAAGCACAATTTTTGTTACCAAATGGTACAAAATTTCTGATAAATGATGCTTTATATTCACCACAATCGAAAAAAAATTTGTTGAGTTTTAATGACATATATTCTCATGGATATGATACTGAGACGATAACTGATGGAAATCAGAAATATATGTGTCTTACCACATATAAATCAAGAAATAAATATGTGATTGAAAAATTATCAATGCTCCTTACTGGATTGCATTATACACATATAAGGCCAATCGAATCAAATATGATGGTTAATAGTTCTTCAATTTTAATCAATTGGCATGATCGATTGGGACATCCTGGTTCAATAATGATGCGAAGAATTATTGAAAATACGCATGGTCATCCATTGAAAGACCAGAAGATCTTTCAGAATAATAAGTTTCAATGTAAATCATGTTCTCTTGGAAAACTTATTATAAGACCATCGCCAGCTAAAATCCAAACAGAATCACCCATATTTCTTGAACGTATTCAGGGTGCTATTTGTGGGCCAATTCATCCACCATGTGGACCATTTCGATATTTTATGGTATTGATCGATGCCTCCAGCAGATGGTCACATGTATGCTTATTGTCAACTCGGAATGTGGCATTTGCAAAACTAATGGCTCAAATAATAAAATTGCGGAATCAATTTCCCGATTATACAATCAAGAAAATAAGACTTGATAATGCTGGATAATTTATTTCCCAAACTTTTAATAACTATTGTATGTCAATGGGAATTACTGTTGAACATCCTGTTGCTCATGTTCATACACAAAATGGATTAGCTGAATCATTGATTAAACGTCTACAACTGATTGCTAGACCAATGATTATGAGAACAAAACTCCCTATTTCTATATAGGGACATGCAATTTTACATGCTGCGACATTAATTCGCATCAGACCAAGTGCATATCATAAATTCTCCCCATTGCAGCTTGCATTTGGTAAAGAACCAAATATTTCTCATCTGAGAATTTTTGGATGTATGGTGTATGTGCCTATTGCACAACCTCAACGATAAAAAATGGGTCTTCAAAGAAAAATCGGTATTTATTTCGGTTATGATAGCCCATCAATCATTTGATATCTTGAGCCTCAGACAGGCGATGTGTTTACAGCACGTTTTGCTGATTGTCATTTTAATGAAGAAATCTTCTCAATGTTAGGGGGAGAAAAGAAACACATCGAAAAAGAAATCACATGGTATGTACCATCATTGTTACATTTGGATCCAAGGACCAAACAATGTGAGAAAGATGTACAGCAAATTGTGCACTTGCAAAGAATTGCAAATCAAATACCAGATGCATTTGCAGACACAAAAGGGATAACAAAATCATATATACATGCTGTAAATGCCCCTGCTCGAATTGAAATTCCAAAGAAACAAATTGAAGACACTCATGATGTCATAAAACGCTTGAAGCGTGGAAGGCCAGTCGGTTCTAAGGATAAAAATCCTCGGAAAAGAAAAGGCATAGAGAAACACGATGATCATAAAATAAAAAATGGTGTTCCAGAAGAAACACCTGATGATGAAAATGTTCTGTCAGAATCACAAACTGACGAGAATCGTGAAATCTCTATAAATTATATTAATACTGGAAAAATCTAGAACCGAAAAGATATAGAAGATATTGATGAGATATTTTCTTATAATGTGGCATGTGAAATCATAAATGAAAACGAGGATCATGACCCAGAAACCTTTGGTGAATGTAAAACTCGTCATGATTGGGCAAAATGGAAAGATGTCATCCAGGTTGAATTGAATTCGCTAAATAAACGTAATGTTTTTGGACCTATAGTCCCCACACCTGAAGGTGTAAAACCTGTTGGATACAAATGGGTTTTTATTCGAAAGCGAAATGAGAAAAATGAAATAGTAAGATATAAAGCTAGACTTGTTGCACAAGGTTTTTCTCAAAGGCCTGAAATTGATTATGAAGAAACATATTCTCCTGTTATGGATGCAATTACGTTTCGATATTTGATTAGTTTGGCAGTGTCTGAAAATTTGGAAATGTGTCTTATGGATGTTGTTACAGCTTACTTATACGGATCACTTGATATTGATATATACATGAAAATCCTTGAAGGATTTAAGATGCCTGAAGCACAAAGTTCAAAACCCAGAGAATTTTATTCTGTGAAATTGCAAAGATCATTATATGGGTTGAAGCAATCCGGCCGAATGTGGTATAATCGGCTAAGTGAGCACTTGATGAAAAAGGGATATGTAAATGATCCAATATGCCCTTGTGTTTTTATCAAGAAAACAACATCCGGATGTGTAATTATTGCTGTATATGTTGATGATTTATACATCATTGGAACGAATAAAGAAATTCAAGAAGTTATGATGTACTTGAACGAAGAATTCGAAATGAAGGATCTTGAAAAAACTAAGTAGTGTCTGGGTTTACAAATCGAACAAAAAGAATGTGGAATTTTTGTTCACTAGGCAAATTATACAGAAAAGATCCTTAAACGTTTTAATATGGATAAATCAAATCCATTAAGTACTCCAATGGTTGTAAGATCATTAAACATAGAAAAGAATCCATTTCGTCCATGTGAAGATGATGAAGTTATTCTTGGTCCAGAAGTACCATATCTAAGTGTCATTGGTGCCCTTATGTATCTTGCAAATTGCACTAGACCTGATATATCTTTTGCTGTAAATTTATTGGCAAGATTTAGTTCATATCCAACAACGAGGCACTGGAACGGAATTAAACATATATTCCGTTATCTACGAGGAACAACAGATTTGGGACTTTTGTACTCAAAAGACACTAATCAAAGTATCATTGGTTATGCTGATGCTGGATATTTATCTGATCCACATAAGACACGTTCCCAAACCGGATATGTATTTACTCGTGGAGGCACCGCAATTTCTTGGCGTTCACAAAAACAAACACTCGTAACAACTTCTTCAAATCACGCCGAGATTATTGCATTACATGAAGCAAGTCGTGAATGTGTATGGTTAAAGTCAATGACCAAACATATTCAAATATCGTGTGGATTGACAGTAGACAAGAAGCCTGTGACACTATGTAGTAGCTCGTATCCAGAATTAACGATTAATAAGTATTTAATCGTGTAATTATGTTTGGATTAAGTAAAACATGATTAAGGAAATTCCAAAAGGGTTAACGGAGTCCAGAAATGGATCCAGAACACTCAAAAATGGTTTGGAGGGTCCCAAGATTCGAGTGGGATTGGAACCACCGATCCAGGATCGGAACTTCCGATCTTGGTGAGTTCGGAACCACATCGGAAGCAGGAAGATCGGAACGTCCGATCAAGATCGGAGCTTCTGATGGCTGTCGGTGACAGGTGTGTGGTTGCATGTGGACCAAATTGACACGTAGCGAACGGAGCTTCCGATCGGGGGAACGGAGCTTCCGATCTACACGTTCGGAGCTTCCGATTGATGCCTATAAATATGAGGTCCGAGCTCCTCATTTATTGCCAATTCCGAGTTCCTCTCCTTCGCCTAGTAGCTCTATTTTAGGGCTTTGGGTACTCTTATTTTAGAGTTGGAGTAGGGAATATATTTTAGTATAGTCAGACAGTGTCTGACATAGTAGCGGAGCAGTGCTCGAGTAGCGGAGCATCGCTCGTGTAGCGGAGTAGTGCTCGAGGCTGTGGAGCTGCAGCAGGGGTGTGCCCCTAGTTGCGGGATAGTCGCCATCAGTGGGCTAACGACGGACGCAGGTATAGCTATGGTCTCCTTAAATTATTTAGGAGTATGCAATAGCTTAGTTAAGGCTTTTAGAGCTTATTGAATGATGCATGGGTATTTGCATTGTAGACTTGATGATAGGTTTGGAACCTAGAGTGGGACTACTAGGACTGCCTTAGAAAGGTACGTAAGTACTGACTGAGATGGCCAGCGGATATACATGCTTATATGTTGCATTTATGTGTTTGCATGTTATTATTGTTATGCGATATGTGCATATCATCTTGTGCCTGTACATCTGTATATCTTTCGAGATGAGCCAGTTAGGGTTGCTCAGCCCTGTTAGGACGTTTGATATCGAGTACCCCTAGGTACTGATACCTGAAGGACTCCGTGGTCCGCATCCGTGATTCGGGAATGAGTGGTCGCACACAGTGGTTAGCTATCCCGATGTGACGAGCTTATATCCCAGGCGCCAGTCTGAGCAGTTGTATACAGTTATCCCAGATATGGATACCCTGTCATTTGCATGCATCATATTTGTATGTTTATCCGTGCTTTCGTATTGAGCTTAGAGCTCACGTCCAGTATTTTTTGTGTATCTGGATACCCTATTTCGACGAGGTAGGTGTATGTGCAGGATTGAGCACCAGGAGCCTGGAGGAGCCAGCGACCTTGAAGACAACAGTATTTAGCTGTAGGTTTTTGTCTAAGTAATTCGATTGGGTTGTATAAATCGAGTTTGTTAGCCGGTTGTATTCTGCCGGTCTGCTTGTATTTAAGTCTTCCGCAGCGATTTTATTTAATGCATGATTAATTATGCTCTTAACTCTGATTAGGTAGTGGATCCGGGTCGGGTCGCTACATTTATTGGTATCAGAGCACTGCATGCAAGGGACTTAGGAAATTAATAATAAGACTTCTTGATTATCCTTGTAGGATTGATTGAGGCCTAGCAAAAGAAGATTTGGTTCTTCATTGCCAAGGTTTGCTACATAAGTCTTTACTATAAGGAATGCAGCAGTGATGAGAACACCAGTAGTAGCATATCGATAGATAGACTGACTGTTGTGGACGGTTCATCATTTGATGAATTGGGATATTGATCGAAGAATATATGGATTTCAACCAGGGAAGATTGGAAGAGAAGATCGAGTATATCGCGTCAGATACCTCTGAGGGCTTTTTGAAAAGAATGGTGTTTGGTAAACCATGTGGTTTCAGTCCTTGAAGATTCTCCACTTGTACTTGGAGAGATTGTCAGATAGACCTTTACCAGGGAATGCCTCGAGTGCCTAAGGCATGACAGGTTTCGAGCGTAAGGTCTGTAAACTCATACAGAACATGGTTTTGCCGGTATGCTTGTATTGATGCTTTTGGTAGGCATACGGGAAACTTCATGTTCAAAAGCATGATTTGGATACAAGAAGAAAGCTGATGGTAGATCGTGAGCAGAAGAAGTCAACTGACATGCACTGACGCAGAGCATAGCTGGTTAGCTATCACGTGCCATTTCTCCGGAGTTCTTCGCTGGAGGACATGTAGAGAGACTTGGACGGAAGTATGCTTGTATCGATGCGTGTGTCGATTGGAAGCTTCATGCTCAAGGAGTGAAGACAAGTTCGACGATTTTAAATACTGTATTGATGTATTTGTAAACAGTATTTCAGTTGTAATGAATCATCAGAATTTGGTTGTATCAGTTCAAGTTATTGGATGTACATTTTGTTGTATTTTGGATACTGTATGGATTACATGGGATTGTAATAAAGGAAATTGTACATAACTTGAAGTAATGATACATGTTTTACTTATTCAAAGATTCGTGTTTGATTTCAAGTAATTTTACTAAGTTTGGCTTGGAATTAGTTGATTGGTAATCAACTAGGATAGCTCATGGATTTTGAGTAAGCCAGCGGTAATGAATTGACATGGATTTAGTCTAGGTGTTTTCCTAGGGTTAACCTGATTAGTCGTTTGACTGGGTTAGTGCCATTGATAAGGTAATTCATCTGGGGGCATGGAAATATTGATCTAGTTTGGAAATTGGATTTTCGTTCTAGGATTGTTTCCGTAGAACAGTATTCTGTTTGACCTTTTTAAGTTGAGACTTCGTGATGATGGAATTTCATCCAAAACCAGGTCGGGTATATGCCGAGAGTTGTGGACTATGACCATGACTAGACATGATGGAGCGCGACCCTATGCCAAGTGTTACTCTGGGAGTCTTTCGTACTTTGGAGAATGCCAGGAAGCCTTCATGCTTCAGGATTGGCGACGAGAAGGCTACCTAGTCTAGAGTTTGGTAACAGTCACGACGGGTTATGGCATAGGACTAGATACCTGGTTAGGTATCAGTGGTTTAGATATCGTCTGACTGCCGTCAGGGATATTGGTTTTAGTTTTGTCATATGAACCAGTCTTGGAGGGATTTCCTTGACAAGTGCGTACTCTGAGCAGATAGTTTTAGCCTATCGAATATTGCTGGACTAGTGGATCTAGTCGGTGTTTGGATGCTCTGGTGATAAGGGCTATTCAGGAGTTGTGTTAGTAAATTTCCTAGAGCATTTGACTCGGGGATGAGTATTTTTCGGCAAGGATAGTTTTCTTCAGTGATAGATTATATTTGATGCTAAGGATTGTACATGGCTATTTGAGGCGTGAGAAAAGCGTGACTTATACCAGTGTACACTTGGTGGTGATTCCAGGTGGTACATTTTGACAGGTTACCTCAGTCTCGATTTGTTGCAATCTTAGCGAGAGATATAATTATCAGGAGCATGTTCAGCGTTATCTGGAATCTTTCGGACTTGTATTGTGATTTGAGTTGAACAAGTCCTTATGATAACCTTGAACGAGTATAGACAGTGGTTAGTATGTCTAGACGGATGCCGGCTCGGCACTGGTGATTACTCGTGGTTATTGTCTGACTCTGACAAAGATGAGTGGTTGAATCAGCTGTGATTCTTTTGATTCCAAGTATTGGGGATCTGCGGACGTGTGGCAGGGAGATCATCGATATTGATCATCCATGAGAGTTCATTGACTGTGATCATCTGACTAAGGTCGATATCGTCAGGAAGATCGAGAGCTACAGTAGGTTGACTTGATCGATCATATTATTCCAATCGGTGTTGATTGGGATGTAGTGAATCAACAAGTGCTGAAAATAGTACTTTAAGTATTGTATGCTTGATATGGCGATTCAAGTGTATTTAGGGGATTCTTCATCGCTAAGGATCTTCCGGAATGCGGAGATTTGGACTTTTTGGATTCTATGGATCACGAAAGTGGTCATAGGGTGGCTCTTGTGATCGTAGTTCGTTGACAGCGTTGCTGAGATTACCATGGGCGGATTTTGATTTGAACATTTCTTGGTTTTAGCAATGATTGATTCAGCATGGGAAATATGATTCAGTGATTGTCCAAGGATTGTCAGTGGACAAATTTTAAAGACTGTTAATCGGAATGATTAGTTTGGGTGCTTCCAGTGGATTTCTTGAGATTTGTTATTTGGAGGTGCATCACGCTAAGTTAAGTATTCATCCGGGGAAGCAATAGGTTGTGCAAAGATCTACATACTCGGTTCGGATGAAAGGGAATGTAACGCTATGTTTATCAACTTGTCTCGAGATATTTGGTGTGTCAGCAGGTCAAGGCAGAGCACCGACGACCTGGAGGTTTGCTTCACAGTCTGCCTATTCCTGAGTGGGAAATGGGAGTTATCACGATGGACTTTTTGTGACCCATTTTCCGGTATCCTTGAGGAATTGTGATGCTATCTGGGTTGTGGTGGACCGACTCACCAAGTCAGCGCATTTCATTTTCTGTAGCCGAGAGTACAATGTGGATCGTTTTGACTCGGTTATGTATTCAGGAGATCGATCGACTTCATGGAGTGCCTATGAGCATTGTCAGTGATCGAGGTCCCAGGTTTACTTCCAGATTTTGGGGGAGGGTTCGACGGGTAATGGGCATTACTCTCAGTTTGAGTAATACATATCATCCAGAGACAGATGGTCAGTCAGAGCGCACAATCCTTACTTTGAAGGATATGCTGCGAGCATGTGTTATAGATTTTGGTTCAGTCTGGCAGGATCAGTTGTCATTGATTGAGTTCGCGTACAACAACAACTATCATAGTAGCTTTGGGATGACACCATTTGAGGCGTTGTACGGACGACATTGTCATACTCCACCCTTCTAGGGGAGAAGTGGAGGAGAGACAGACTGAAGGACTAGAGTTAGTCCAGCAGTTAGCAGACATAGTTGATCAGACCAAGAAACGGATTAAGAGTGCACAGGATCGTCGGAACAGCTATGCCAGATCCTAAGCATGAGCCTTTGCAGCTTGATGCTGGGGGAGAAAGTAACTCTGAGAATGTCACCTTTCTGCAGGATTCTCAGATTTGGCCTTAAGGGCAAGTTATCTCCTAGGTTTATGGTTCGTTCGAGAGCATTGGCAATTTGGATTATCGGCTAGCTTTGCTACCTTATTTTCCCAGTATTCACAACGTATTTCACGTATCTCTGTTGCGACGATATGGGGTGGATCAGTCTCATATTCTGCAGCGGTCTGAAATTCAAGAGGATACTGATTTGATTTACGTGGAAAGACCTACTCGTATCCTGGATCATAAGGATAAGGTCTTGCGTAATAAAGTTATTCCTCTGATTGATAGTTCAATGACGACATTGAAGTACTGAGGAAGCTATTTGGGAACTTGAGAGCAGGATGTGTTCAGAACATCCTGAGTTGTTTTCATT
This sequence comes from Henckelia pumila, assembly GCF_033568475.1. Classification (NCBI taxonomy): domain Eukaryota; kingdom Viridiplantae; phylum Streptophyta; class Magnoliopsida; order Lamiales; family Gesneriaceae; genus Henckelia; species Henckelia pumila. Next base: position 147,388,843 of record NC_133123.1, on the reverse strand, counting down.
CGGTACTTAAGATCTGATTTCGAGGACGAAATATCTTAAGTGGGGGAGAATGTAGTAGCCCATATCCATAATTAACGATTAATAAGTATTTAATCATGTAATTATATTTGGATTAAGTAAAACATGATTAAGGAAATTCCAGAAGGGTTAACGGAGTCCAAAAATGGATCCAGAACACTCGAAAATGGTTTGGAGGGTCCCAAGATTCGAGTGGGATCGGAACCACCGATCCAGGATCGGAACTTCCGATCTTGGTGAGTTCGGAACCACATCGGAAGCAGGAAGATCGGAACGTCCGATCGGGATCAGAGCTTCCGATGGCTGTCGGTGACAGGTGTGTGGTTGCATGTGGACCGAATTGACACGTAGCGAACGGAGCTTCCGATCGGGAGAACGGAGCTTCCGATCTACACGTTCGGAGTTTCCGATCGAGGAACGGAGCTTCCGATCGATGCCTATAAATATGAGGTCCGAGCTCCTCATTTCTTGCCAATTCCGAGTTCCTCTCCTTCGCCTAGTAGCTCTATTTTAGGGCTTTGGGTACTCTTATTTTAGAGTTGGAGTAGGGAATATATTTTAGTATAGTCAGACAGTGTCTGACATAGTAGCGGAGCAGTGCTCGAGTAGCGGAGCAGCGCTCGTGTAGCGGAGTAGTGCTCGAGGCTGTGGAGCTGCAGCAGGGGTATGCCCCTAGTTGCGGGATAGTCGCCATCAGTGGGCTAACGACGGACGCAGGTATAGCTATGGTCTCCTTAAATTATTTAGGAGTATGCAATAGCTTAGTTAAGGCTTTTAGAGCTTATTGAATGATGCATGGGTATTTGCATTGTAGACTTGATGATAGGCTTGGAACCTAGAGTGGGACTACTAGGACTGCCTTAGAAAGGTACGTAAGTACTGACTGAGATGACCAGCGGATATACATGCTTATATGTTGCATTTATGTGTTTGCATGTTATTATTGTTATGCAACATGTGCATATCATCTTGTGCCTGTACATCTGTATATCTTTCGAGATGAGCCAGTTAGGGTTGCTCAGCCCTGTTAGGACGTTTGATATCGAGTACCCCTAGGTACTGATACCTGAAGGACTCCGTGGTCCGCGTCCGTGATTCGGGAATGAGTGGTCGCACACAGTGGTTAGCTATCCCGATGTGACGAGCTTATATCCCAGGCGCCAGTCTGAGCAGTTGTATACAGTTATCCCAGATATGGATACCCTGTCATTTGCATGCATCATATTTGTATGTTTATCCGTGCTTTCGTATTGAGCTTAGAGCTCACGTCCAGTATTTTTTGTGTATCTGGATACCCTATTTCGACGGGGTAGGTGTAGGTGCAGGATTGAGCACCAGGAGCCTGGAGGAGCCAGCGACCTTGAAGACAGCAGTATTTAGCTGTAGGTTTTTATCTAAGTAATTCGATTGGGTTGTATAAATCGAGTTTGTTAGCCGGTTGTATTCTGCCGGTCTGCTTGTATTTAAGTCTTCCGCAGCGATTTTATTTAATGCATGATTAATTATGCTCTTAACTCTGATTAGGTAGTGGATCCGGGTGGGTCGCTACACACTATATGAAGATAATGCTGCATGTATTGCTCAAATGAAAGAAGGATACATCAAAAGTGACAGAACCAAACATATCCCCCCAAAATTCTTTGCCTACACTCAAGAGCTTGAGAAGAATAAAGATATTGATATCTGTTACATTCAATCAAGTGAAAACTCATCAGATCTCTTCACAAAGGCACTTCCCACGACGATATTCAGAAAGCATATATACAACATTGGGATGCGCAATCTACGGAATATGTGAAGAATCACTCATGTTAACATGAGGGGGAGTTTACGTGGCTGCACTCTTTTTTTTTTACTATGGTTTTTATCCCACTGGATTTTTCCTAGTAAGGTTTTTAACGAGTCAGTATAAAACATGTAATAAAGACAGTCATCATATCACGATCATCATCACATGGGGGAGTGTTGAAAAATATATTATTATTATTATTATGTTGAATATTGAATATTGAATATTGAATGTTGAATGTTGAATATTGAGTTGTAAAATGTGGAAAATTAGTGTGTGATGATGTAGATGATGATGTATTTATTTTTGGACTAATCTCAAATGTGGATCTATAAATAGGTCTTCATTTGTGATGAAAAATACAATTGAGTTGAGAGAAAAATATTATAAAGTGTAGAGTTTGATATATTTTGAGTTTTGGAGTATTTACTTTTTACCGTAAATTTTTACTTTTTCACAACAAAATGTATATATTTGACTATTTTATCGATTATATATTATATTTGTCATATATAGATAACCAGATGTTCATTTAATTCTTTTCATCAAAAATAATATACGACAAATATTTGATCAATAATATAGCGCGAAATACATACCCAAATGACACCAAATAGGATAGAAAATCTGGTGTATTAGGGCATCCGTAATCATAAACCTGTACAAGGAGTTTATTCTCTGCCACATCACTGCCACATAAAAAGTTAAAAACCTCACACATTTTTAAAACCTCTCTCCATTATCATAAACCTCTTCAACTATATTTTTATGGGTCCCACTATCAACTAAATATCTTCAATTATATTTTCTTATTCCCAATTTCATTTTTTATTAATAATTTAATTTGTATATATTATTAATTAATGTGTTCAATAAAAAATTTATGATATATTAAAAAACTATAAAATTACATAAAATGGTGAAATGAAAACAAAATACACATACGAGATAAATAAAATATTCAAATGCAAACACAAATACAAACAAAATTACAACTACAAAATTTAAATTTAAATTAGTATAGATAATAAACTAAAAGGGAATTTAAAATAAAAATAATTTTTTTTTTAAAAAAAGTCAGCAGCTCTCTATGGGGAAGTGCGCACAATTGTATAAAATAATAATAATAAAAAATTTAAACCCGGTCCCAAAATCTTGGGTTGAGACCGGTTTTTGAAAATTTTTATAAACCCCACCCCAGTAATGGGGGAGGATTTTTAAGGGGAGGTTTACCGTTTATAAACCTCCTCCATTACAGATGCTCTTAATGATTATAAAATTTCAACAATTGGTAGGTTAACGAACAATTATGGTTTACAAAAGTTTATGTTATAATGCGCGTTACTTCCAATATAATTGAAAACCTCAAGATCATTTAGGTTGTCCGACACATTCGTATGATATAGATAAAATTAAGGACTTAACACCTTCACTTTTGGTATAACATTATAAATATTCATTTCTGAAAAATGTCAATTTATTTGTTTATTATTAATTTATTTGTTTTTCGTTGGTTCTTATTCATATTTACCATGTTTCGCTGGACTTTGCAGATAATGTAAAGTATCCAAACACTACCTTAGACAAAAACATAAATAAAAAAATAAAAAAAAAAAATCGCCGTTGCCGGGGATCGAACCCGGGTCACCCGCGTGACAGGCGGGAATACTCACCACTATACTACAACGACTGATTTGCTTTGACAATTTATTAATATGATCAATATTATTTAAAATAAATATAACAAAAAGGAGGTGTACGTAACTTAATAAAAGCTAAAGGACTACTATCGTGTAAATTAACCCATTTACTCAACCAACCATCTGGTGACACGACGTCGCGCGCTTTGTTTATAGCACAAAACACACAGCAAAATGGCGGGAAGAGGAGCTCAGTGCTGTTAGGGCTCCAAGTCCAGCATAATTCTCCACATAGCGTACTTCGAAAGTTTTATCAAATCAGCATGCCCACATACAAAATCAGGGGAATCGATGTGGATTTCCCTTACGAGGCCTACGATTGCCAGATCGTTTACATGGAAAAAGTTATCCAGTCTCTTCAAGACGTATGATTGCTTAAATTCCGTTTTGTTTTCATATTTCACGCCGCCTGATTGTTTAGTATAACGTTTTTCTCAGATTATTCGCTGCCACACCCAGTACAGGGGTGAAAAGATTCAATTAAATGTCTGTCTCAGGCTTGTAATTTTTTCCCCATTTCGCAGCAGCTAAAACTGTGGTTGTCTGATTAAGTCAGACACGCAAAGTGGCTTTGTTAGATGCTACGCAATTTAAAGAATTATATTTTGCATAAGAAATAACCTCTTTTTTTTTAATCAAGTGAGGATCTTTAATATTATGGATCATTATTTATTTCTTTCTGGGTTGGATGTGTGAATTTGGTCTTAAAGATTTATTTTTGTTTACGAATTCGGTGTGTTGGTATTGTTATTCTTATTTCCTGTAGATACCATATGGATTGTTTCTCCAGATTCTGTGTTATGCTTGGAATTTCCACAAATAAGATGTTCATTTGTTACACTGTTTCATCCATGTTATTGAAATCTCATTCAGTTATGTATAACCGATAATGATGCCAGAAATGTAATGCACTATTGGAAAGTCCCACTGGAACCGGAAAGACGTTGTGTCTTTTATGTGCCACATTAGCTTGGAGGAAAAGTTTGGGTGATTTTTCAAGAGGTTGGAGTGAAAGAAGTCATACAAGAGGAAGCCAATTTACAGATGAAGAACTGTCGCAATCCCGATCCTCTAAATATCCGACCATAATCTACACATCTCGCACCCACAGCCAGATTCGGCAAGTGATACAAGAGCTGAAGAGGTCCAACTATAGGTCAGCTCTATTTGGTTATAGTTTCTTTGGAGTTTGAGGACCGTTTTGTTCAAATGCCTTTGCTTCATGAGGCTTCCAGAAACGGGAACTCATGGGGTCACTAATTATGCGTTTTTTGTTTGTGTGTTTGATTCCTCATGAAATGAACATTTATAACGGGGTAAGGGATGAGCAGGAAATGAAATGTATTACATAGAAACGAAACATGAAACATTCTGACTCCGAGGGGCTATGGACTTTGTCGAGATGTATCTACCCTTTCCGTTCGAATATAGTTTCGCAAATAGTTTTTGCTCGCTGTGAAAGCTTATTGAAATCTAGTGAGAGAATTCTTCTGATTATTTACTTGCCGTGCATTCATCTCTTTCAAGAGCAGTTCGATTACACCATTAACAATTTTCCTTTTGGTTTCTTTCAGCAGTTCATTGCAGGTTTTATGCCCTGTTAATTTTCTAGCCGCTCCTGTTTAAAAGTTGATTCATTTTCTTGTTCATACCTGGATATTTTTTGTACCTTGCACTCAGTAAGGACTATGATTACATGGGATCTAGATGCAAAAATTGACAACTTTTCCACAGGAATAATTCATTGCATTTTCCATTCTAGAACAGATTTAGGTCTGGCATTTGTTACTTTGTATATATTCCACTGTAGTTCATATTCATACCATGTGACTGTTAGACATTTGGGACAGTTTCTGATTATGTTCTGGTCCATTTCAACTGATACCAGTTCTCATGAATTTTGGATGGAATGACATTTACATTAAGTAACATTTATATCTTTGTCTATAGATATATTGAACTAACTTAGATTAAACTCAATAAAGTTCAGACCCAAAATGGTGGTGTTGGGATCTCGAGAGCAATTGTGCATTCATGACGAAGTAAGTCAACTTCATGGAAAGACGCAGACAAATGCTTGTCATGCCCTATGCAAAAAACGTACCAAAAGATATTGTGCTCACTTTTCACGTGTTACAGGTATGCGATACATTTTGAAGTAGTTAGAGACATGCTTCGCTACCATGAATATGAATTTTAAGCTGTGTTTACATGCCAAGGCTTCGGAAATTAGTCAGTCAGTTATCGTTCAAAATGCATGATGCTAAACATGGACATTATTTTTAGAAAACAAAGCAATTTTAGTTATTTATGACATCGAGAAGGAATGAATTTAATGAGAATGACATTTACAGTGAGCAAACGATTACTGGTGTGCAAATGTTGCACAAAGTTAAATCTCTTGGCCTTTTAAATTTGTGGCTGATATAGTGTATATTGAACATTTAACCATTGTGATTCTGTGTTTAGTTGTTTATGTCCATATTATAATATTTTCGTCTGCTTCCTCGTATAGTCGTATTGCATATATCTCTTGGCCTTTTAAATTTGTGGCTGATAGAGTATAATTGAACATTTTGATGCTGACCATTGTGATTCTGTGTTCTGTTGTTGACGTCCATATTATAATATTTTGGTTTGCGTAATGTATTGCGTAAATTACTAAATTATGGACATACGTTATATAATTCCCTCTATGTTGTTTACAGAATTTTTGAAGAATAATTCAAGTCTTGGAGATGATCCAATTGATATTGAGGACTTGGTCAATCTTGGGAGAAGCTCGGGACCGTAGGTTTACTCGTTTTAAATATTATTTATAAGAGGCAGTTGATAAAGCTGAATTTGCACATGACTCCTCCGCTGTCTTAGGTGCCCCTATTACCTGTCGAGGGAGTTGCACAAAGCTGTTGACATCTTATTTGCACCCTACAACTATCTTATTGATCGTGGAAATAGAAAATCACTAACCATTGATTGGAATAACAGCATCCTCATTTTTGATGAAGCTCATAACTTAGTACGTTGACTGTATCATTGTTTTTTCCTATTACGTTTTCCAGATTTCAGGAACAAATCAATCTTCTTATAAAAAGCAAGTTCTGAAAATTATTTGACAAATGCAGGAAGGTTTGTGTGCTGATGCAGCCTCTTTTGACCTGCCTTCAAGCCTATTGTCAGCTTGCATATCTGAGGCGAAAAATTGTGTTGATCTTTCTATTACTAGAAGGGACATGTCAAATGATAAATCTTGTAATCCGGATAATTTTGCTATTCTCCGAGGTAAAAAAATCGCATTCCTCTTGATGATACCTTCTCAATTAATTGGTTTTTAACTAAACAGTGGTGAAGCCAATCCCTAACACGCATTAACCATTCATCCATCTCAATTAATATTGTTCTCCATAACAATAGTATCTGTTTTGAAATATATTCAGATGTAGTGGCATGCTGACTTGAAAAGAGCTTATTTCTTCTTAGAGCCCGTTTGGATGAAGTTGTAACTTTAAAAAACAATTAAATAAGTCCAGTTTTTTTAAATGTTTTTATTAAAAAAAAAAGCGATTTTTACGTTTGGATAATGTTGAAAAATGGTTTTGTTTTTTATTTTGACGTTTGGATAATTAGAAGCAAAATCTCAAAAGCTAGAAATTCTAGCTTCTATTTAGCACTTTTTAAAGTGTTTTTTTAAAACAGCTTTTGTTACCTAACATTACAACTTTTTTAGAAAAGCCCCCCCCCCAACCTTTTTCATCCCTTGGCTTCTCCAACCAAACGCGCTATTATTCATGCATAGTCTAAAGTTGGTTTTCCCAAGATGTTAAATCATAATTGTCATTAATGCTGGTGTTTGTGCAGCCCTTCTAATGAAGCTGGAGAAGCGAATAGCTGAGGTGCCTATTGAATCGAGAGAGTTAGGGTTTACAAAAGCTGGGCCCTACATATATGAGCTATTATCTGAGCTAAATATAACTCAGGAAACAGCTACCATGCTCATGAATATCATCGATAAAGCATGTGTGCTTCTTGAAGAAGGTAAGCAGTTTCTGAATTGACTGTCAATACTCTCTTTCTATTCCTCTTTGCAGTTTCAACTTACTAGATGAGATTGTATTCTAAAAGATGGAACTTAGCATTATTTATGATCTTACATAGTATCTATCTTATACTTTCATCAGATGCAAACACCAGTGAAAGTGGAGGATTGAATAAAACGAATGGATTTGTTTGCAGATTAGAGAGCATGGGTGACATTCTTAGACTAATTTTTAGAGATAACAGTACTGCTCACGCCCAATACTATCGGGTGAGTTAAATTAACTCCCTTTGTTTTATATTGATATTCTAGATTTACAAGGTTTGACAGTTTCATGTCAACAGGCTACTTCACCTGCGCATATTTACTGACATGGTACCTTGACCTTTGACAGCTTCATGTCCAGGAAGTTGAAGCTAAAGTTGCAGATGCCTTTAAAGGTAGCTTGTGAACTCCATTCTCATTAAAGGATAAACATCTAGCATTCTAGCTTTACGTTTCCCCTTAGTTTGTATATTTTCTCGTAGTCTGCACCATTTGTCCAAGAATGTGCGGAGTCTATTGTTATGGCATCTTCTTGCAGTTAATTCTAATTAAGGCAGTGATACGTTGGTCTTCATGATGCACATAGAATGTGGTCACGAACCTACCTGTTGATTGATATCGAATAGTTTGACTCACTTCAACAGTATCATTTTATTCTTGTCAATGATCATTTGATTGCTTAATTACAAGTTCATCATTTCATAAAAGTTTGAGTATTACGTTCATACACATGCCTTGTGCCAAATTATATCCGCAGAAGAACATAGTACTTGTGCATTGAATCATGCTCATGTCTGTTTTCTGTTCCATCTGTTCAGTAGGATGTGCGAATGAATTCTGTGGAATGCCCTCCATTTTCCATTCTTTATTAGTCTTGTAGTCTTAGATATGCGATTGGACCATACATATATTTCATCAAACCCGTGACCTTAGTGCTTAAATCAACAAGGACATTATCTTTAATCCATCTTTATTTGAAATTGAAAGTTCACTTAAGGCTGTAAAACTTTGTTTGCAATTTTAATTTTTACCGTAATTTGGAAAATGTGTGAAATACAAAGCAAGTGTTCTGATAAGGGCTGATGAATTGGTGTGGGAGAATTCAGCGAAAACTTCAAGAACATTTAGCTGGTGGTGCTTCAATCCGGGAATCGCGATGGAAGAATTCTTGAGACTGGGTGTTGGATCCATCATTTTGACATCTGGCACATTATCACCGCTTGATTCATTTGCAGAAGAATTGAAGTTGTGAGTGACTATTCATAAAGGCAGTGATCTCTCAGAATCATTTTCATAATTGCTCTGGTGAATCATCTGCTGACATTTTTCCACGTCGCAGAGAATTTCCTGTTCGTTTGGAGAATCCTCACGTTATATCAGGAAATCAGATATGGGCTGGAGTTGCACCAGTTGGGCCATCTGGCTATTCTTTCAATTCTTCTTATCGCAATCGTGGTTCTGTTGAGTACAAGGTGGAACTTGGCAATGCTATTGGTATGCATATTTCACAGAGATATTTTTGAATGGCAGATGTTTGGAATATACTATAGACAACATCTATGTAGATCTTTATATCAGTAAAAGAATGTCTACTGAATTTTGAGTAGGAATTTGAATGAGGACATACTAAATTCTGATTGATGTCTCAGTCAATTTTGCAAGAATTGTACCAGATGGGCTCTTGGTATTTTTTCCATCTTACTACCTTATGGAGCAATGCATCGACTGCTGGAAAACTAATGTAAGGCATCTAAGTTCAGTTATAAAATTGGTTTGCCTGGATTTCCTTTGATCGATGAAACCCCACATTTGCAGGGCCAACAAAATTCAGCTAATTCAAATACAATCTGGGAAAGAATGTGCAAGTTCAAGTCACCTGTTGTGGAACCAAGGCAAGCCTCACTTTTTTCTCTGGCAATTGAAGTAAGTTGTCTGAATGCAAGATTTGTTGCTTTATGCTTCTTCTGTTTAGAAGTTTTATCTGAAAATTTTTGCCCAATCCATATATTCTTGAACAGGATTATATGAATAACTTAAAGGAGGCAACAACTTCTGGGGCTATATTTTTTGCTGTTTGTCGCGGAAAGGTGTGGTATACCTGAGTAAATTTGCAAGTTTCTTTTGTCCTCCAGCTTACATGGCTTGTTTCATTTGAATCTTTATACATGCATGTTTGTATTGTTGAACCATCCAAAAATCACATTCTTCACTTGTATTTCAAAAGTTTGTAGGTTTCTATGCCTGATCTTGTCACACTGCAAAAATATTGGCATGATCTAATTTGTCATCACATGTCTCATCTGGATTTTTGAACGTATCTGGCAAACTTAGCTGACATTTCTACGAGATCTGATGGTAAACTATTTGGCCCATTTTTGATAAATCCTTTCAAACGGTTTAGTATGCTTCATTACTATCTTTTTTCCTTTATTTGGTTCTTAAAAACTGTATTTCTTCATAAAAATGGTACCAAAATGTGTCTGCTGCTTCATGTGTGTAAGATGAACTCTGTTATAATTTCTATCATATATTATAGGTGAGTGAAGGCTTGGACTTTGCTGACCATGCTGGCAGAGCTGTGGTCATCACTGGCTTACCATTTGCTGCCATGGCTGAACCCAAGGTTTGTTCTTTTGTCCTGTATACAATATATATGACCGTTTTCCGCTACCAAAGTTCACTGGCCTCAATCTATCCTAGACTGGGTTAATCTGGGCTGGGCCTGCCAACTGGATAAGGGTAGCTATCGAGTCAAAATTTAGGAAAACTGATTATACCTGGCGGGGTTAATTTTGGCCCACTGTCCAAACACCCAACCAGTTGACTGCCCTATCGAGTTCGCTTGTCAATGTTAACTTCTTTCTTTACTCTTCACATGTGGGAATCTGTCAAGGTCTGGCATATAATGCCACATCAAAGTGTTTTATCATTATTAGCAAATTTTCAACACCTGCGATGTACGGCCTTATCCAATACAAGAAATACCATGCAGTATATAAAAAGAAAAGCTTATTCACTGACTTTTGCTTTGTGATACATGAAATGAGAACTATTTTCCTTTTACAATGTTGTGTTTTCAACTTAGTTTTTTCATTTTTTTCCTTTTTTTTTTGTCTTGTATTTTCTAATAGCTAAATCGTGATCAACATCTTGCATGTTTTTTCAGGCATATTTGTACACCTTTAAAAACTTTTAAGGCTGTAAGATGAGTCGTTTCTTTCCATGAACCACATGACTTGAATTTTACAATCATTGAATGTAAGCTTATATAAAAAATCATACAAAAGTTCTTTAGTTGGTTTGCGAGATTTTTGTTACTACGATTTGGCGCTGACTAGATAAATGACCATCATGTTAATTTAGAAAAAATATATGTATAGCGGTGAAATATAACTACCATTTCATTTTCAAGAAAACTGAAGGTGAGATGACTCTCTAACTTGCTTTAAGGAACTTTTTCATGTTGCTTTAAGGAACTTTTTCATGTTATGGCTGGAGACAGGTTCGCCTGAAGCGTGAGTACTTGGATCAACAGGCACACTCTAAAATGATCAACATCAAGGTATTTCTGGTTGCTAACATATTTAGATAAATGGGTCTTTTATGTAGCAATTTTTTATGCTTAACTATCATGAAAATTTACTGATGTCTCTGTGAAAGGACAGGGTTTGACTGGAGAAGAGTGGTACTCTCAACAAGCATCACGGGCTGTAAATCAGGCTGTTGGTCGTGTCATTCGTCATCAACATGATTATGGAGCAATTCTATTTTGTGATGAGAGGTAGTTGTGGTTGATGACCGCATCTTTGATGCTGATGCTAGAGTTGAGGAAATTATTGTGACCTTAGGATCGCAAGTCATTGCAAGCTTAGTTTCTCGAATAAATTAAATTGGACACCTTCTTTTGTCACTGTTTCTCGATGGTGGACAACATCCCATCGACCTTCAAACAAATATTCAGTTTCCGGTATTGTTAGATTGCAATGGGAAGTCTTTTTTGGATACTTCAAATCAACCATGCTGGAAAACCTGGAGAATTATCACATCTATAAATGCTTTGACGCTTTTGATCACCGTAACCATATTTTTTCCGTGTGCTGGTTATATAGGCCCATTGACGATTTTTTCCGTGTGCTGGTTATATAGGCCCATTGGCGAAGCATTTATTGAAACCTAGTATTTTATTGACTGCTAATGTAGTATCGATTGCAATCTTTGTCCACTAAATGTTTACCCTCTGTTGTATAATATGATTATTTGGCTTCAATTGTTCAAACATGTATGGATATATTTAAGGTCACCATGAAACTATTTATAATTCATCTTCTTAATCATAACCAGGTTCACATATTCGAACCGTCAATCTCAAATCTCCCGGTGGATACAACCTCACGTCAAAGTAGGTTTGTCTGTATTGTGTGTGTGGGGGGTGGGGGTGGTTTGGTGGTTTGTTTTGTCTCCTCTTCTGTCTCTCTTTTTTCAAAAAAAAAAAAAAACTTTAACTTGTGTTGCAGTGTTACTCGAAATTTGGTGATGTAGTTTACACATTGACTCGATTTTTTCGAGATGGAGGAACTCGTGGCCCTACGAAACTAGAATTGGCGCGAAGTGAATATCAGGGTAAGGATTTTTTAGTTTGCTAATGCCTAATGTCAAGTGCTAAATTTTCTTGTGCTTGTTTCAATGTATTTTATGAAAGATCTAACACTCATTCGTGTCATGTGTAAATAAATTTAAAGAAATTTATTTTTCTCCTGTATAATGCTTAATAATCCTGTACGACATGCGGAGTTATTGTACATCGCAAAGTAATGTGGTTCTGAGTCATTATATGTCATGTTTTAGTTAATTCTTAGTGGGCTTGTAAATACTGAAATGTTTGTCGGTGCTTGGGTATTTATGAGTCATGAGATGCTCTGCATTGCAAATTCAAGAGCATGTGCAAACTGCAAAGTTAAAGTCCTTTTCACTTTGCATATCGGCGTACATGATTTTCATTTAGAAGCATTGTCTATTGCTTGAAATTGTGTCCTTTGTTCATGTCACAAATTGATAGAGGGCAATATGGGCACATATGGCTTTGCTAATACAAAGGATAACCAAATTGAGGGGAGCCCCAGTGGAACTTTAGAGAAAAAAGTTGATCAGATGAAACTATGCCAATATTAACCTAACAAATGAATGAACACTTTTGTGGATATAATGTGATGTTAATTTGACGAAGTTTGATTTAACAGGTTTCATTACTCTTTTGCTTATTATAACACGATATGAAGATACAGTTTAGTGTTTTATATATTTCCCAGAATACCATCGGATATATGGATAAGAACAATTCTGTAGTTACATGTTGATCATTGCAGAAAATCTGAAAGTTTCAGAAAGCCAACTTCTGGGCAAGTTTCACCTTAACAAGCCTCTTGTTCCCCAGGTAAATGCTAGTTTGCTATTTTCCCGTAATTCCATTTTATTCGGATTTGAAGTGATGCACATGCTTTATTCGGTTGTTAGATGTTTCCTTTTTCTCTCCGAATTGTCTTCAGACTACACCCATACACCCAACTTTCTCCTTGGAGACAGCATCTTCTGTCAAACAAATCAAACAAGGAAATATTTCTGGCAAGCTTAGAGAGATAGTTCCTGCCAACCGCTCACATCTGACTCCAGACAAGTCTTTTCAAGATTCAACGGTGATTTGCTCGAGTGATTTAAACCCAAGGAAAAGAACTTTGATCGTAAGTGCAAACCAAAAAATTGATGGTTTGGATGAAGATACTGGTGAACTGATTGCACCTTGCTCATCGAAGAAACCTAGCTTATTGATAACAGGGCCCAATCAATCAAAACATGATGAGAAGTTTGAAATGCAGTTGAAAAATTTACTAAAATATGAACACCTTCAAGTGACCGAGAATTTCAGTTCTGAGAATCCTCAAGAAAATGTAGAAGTCCTGGTTGGTGATGAATTTTTTTCCCAAAAGAAAAATGTGGCACTTACAAATCGGGAACACTTACACAAGGATGTTGTTTCTCAGACTGTGCCTCATAATGACGAGAAAAGGGGATCAGCTTTTCTCTCTCAGGTGGAGGGTTTTTCTTCTTCTTTTTCCTCATTATCTAGGATAGGATTTAACTAGGCATCTGCATTTGGGAATGTTTTATACTTGAAACCGCTGCCGGTGAAAACTGGTCACACTCTTGCTACTTAGAGCTGGAAGATAACTGTAAATGCAGATGCTGTTGAATGAATGCATGTTTTTACTGTTATACCTGAAATTGATTGAATCATTTTGGTAATTGCTCTCACCACTGACTTTGCATAAGTGTCTTTGCTGTTGTTCTACAACATCTTGATTCTGGAGTACTACTTTTTGACTCTTCTAAGTTCTAACTTGATAGTACTTTATCATATGTTCCAATCTAACAATCTATTTACATATGCCTCGTAGGTTCGAGAAAAGCTTGATGATGCCGAGTATAAAGAATTTGTGAACTTTATGAAGGCACTGAAGTCAAAAGCAATGAAGATCGACCTTGTTCTGCAATCAATTGCAAGATTATTTTCTTTTCCTGACAGGATCTCACTTCTTCACGGGTATCATATATATATGTCATAATGTTTTTCTTACTGTCATCTATGATCTATCTCCCATAGTCTTTTGGTCATGCTCTAGCTCTGGTCCCCAAGCAGTCTGGTTTTTTAACCACTCTTCATCTCAGAGTATGTATTCCCCTCAGTGATGCTCCACAACGTTGTATCTTAGGATGAATTGGACATGGAAGGAGGTGAGCATGTTGGGAGGAGGCAAGATTTGACTCCTCGTCCAAATTTATTAAAAGAAAGTGGAGATCATAAGTTCTGTAACAAATGTTTAAAAGTGGGTAAAGGTTATGACAGAGAGAGGAGAAAGTGGTGATGGAAAGTGGATTGTGGAGATGTAGAGATGACACCAAAGTGCTTAATATTGTTCATTTGTTTCTTTACCTATAAGGAGGAACTATTGTAGATAAGTGGTGTTGTTTTGCTCCTCCTTGGTCACTATTAGTGCGAGACATTGAAAAGAATTATTTCTGGTGACAGTTAACTCTTTGGGTTGGGAGGAAGAGGTGGAGCACATGTATATGAATGCTTTATTTTACTGAATATTTAAAGATATTCATTGTTTTACTATCCCTCGCTGGAAAATGGGGATAAGGGGAAGAGTTTTTTGGGAGCAAAGGTTTCTGACAGCATAAAACTTCTTTATCTGCCTCGGATTTGTTTATGATTTCTTGAATCGACAATCATCAACTTCTCAATTAGCTTTGTTGATTGTCTGACAGATTCAAGGAGTATGTTCCAGTGAAATATCAATCTTTGTATGAACATTACTCATGCAAGGCCACAGACAGAAATGAGGGTGTAATTTAAAGTAAGGAATTCTCCCTTGCTGCAGGAATTACATTGTTCTGAATGCCATTTATTATATACTTTCAGTTGCTATCTTGTTTCTTCCCTCTATCACAATTTCTTGACCAGAGAGTATGTATTTACTATTTGTTCCAGTTAGGATTTTTCTCTAGTGAGAAGAGGCTAAAGGTTCTTGTAATGACAGTCCTTGCTATCTACATCATGGGATTGATCATGAAACCCGAATTGCTCCCTAGCTTAAATAATTCCTTTCTTTTTTGGATCACCTAGCCAAAGTGCCGTTGACATTATACTACCTTGGTTTTGTTTACAGAGGAGATGAGAAAGGCAGACCCATCTTGCATTAGAAAACAAGCTGATCCACACGGTGCAATTTTCGAGTAAAAGGAGCTTCATAAGTGCTATCATGTTTAAGAAGTTCTATCGGGTTTAAACAGGGAATAATGATGCCAAATTCGAGCCAATAATTCAAATGACCGTGGAAGGCATCCAAGATGCAACACATGACCCCTTAACAAAGAAGGATCAGCGAGCAGTGCAGCGAGTAAAGAAGTTTGGTCCCAGTGATTCTTTTAAATCACTTCTAGCAAAAACTGAATTTTGTTTATATTTGACAAAAGGCATTGTTGACTGTTGGAAAATGAAAATAAAATGCGCCACTTCACCAGGTCTTGTCTAATCTTATATTTTATCATTTTGGATATTGTAAATGTATTTTAAAGTCTATGGATGTAACTCTTAACGTAGAAACCGAACTTTATTGTACATCAAGATACTTTGTACCTTAATAAGAGTCAAATGGCCTTGCGTTTCTCTGATCTCATTTGTCCGATTTAACATGTCTCATATTGCGATGCAATGTCTCTTTTGGAGTAACTGTACAGATAAAAGATAAAGCATGCACTACTATATCCATTATCCACTACTATATCTCATGCATGAATATGACATGAATCTTGAGAAATTTTTGTGGTGATTTTTCCAATGATTTTTTAGTTTTATAATTGCAATATACCTATGTGGCAATGCTCGACTCGTGCGGTTAATGAGATGGTTGTCTGATAGGATTGTTCACCTGAGCTCAAGATATCAAGCACAAACACAAGTATGTAAAGCAAGCAACTCAAGCAAGGAACGTAAGTATTGATTTATTTCATAGACCCAGAGTAAAACTCTGTATAGTGTTTACACACTCCCCTAGCACAGCTAGTACAAATCTCAAGATAACAGAATGACCCTCTCACACGCTCCTCACATGTTCTTATAACTACTTCTCCCGCCCTTCTCTTTTCTTCCTTCTAGAATATACATGTATTTTGGGCTTTTCAAATTTATTCTGGCCCAATTTATCTATCCCCGTATCAACACCATCCCCCTCAACATTAGCCTTGTCCTCAAGGCTAAACTCTGGAAACTGAGACTTCAGTACCGCTGCATCCTCCCAAGTTGCTTCGTCCTCTGTCTGACCCTTCCATTGTACCAACCACTGTAGAACCTGTTCCATCCCCCTATTTTTGAAGCGTCTAGCCAACACCACAGCTGGTGTGTACTGAAAAAATAGAGCTGACTCTAAGTCTTCTGGAAGGTGTGTTGTGCTCTCTGTAAGATTCCCCACAACCCTTTTTAAGCAAGAAACATGAAAAACAGGGTGAACTCTGGATTCTTTGGGTAAATCCAACTCATATGCCATTGCCCCAATCCTGCAAACAATTTGAAATGGCCCATAATATCGACCTGCCAATTTCTGATACATTCGTTTGCTAATGGATTGTTGGCGATGCGGACGTAATTTGAGAAATACCCAATCATCCACATTGAATACCACATCCCGCCGATGTCGATTGGTTGTCATAATCATCCTCCGCTGTGCCCGATGTAAATTAAATTTCAGTTGGATCAAAAGCTCGTCTCTGTTTTCGAGATCTTGGGACACTGCCGCCACTCGAGATTCTCCCGGTACATACTGCAATATGGATGGTGGCTTACGGCCATACATTGCTTCGAATGGCGTCATGCCAGCTGATGATTGGAAGGTAGTATTGTACCAATATTCAGCCCAAGAAATCCAATCCGCCCAAGATTTTGGTTGTTCACAAGCAAAGCAACGCAGATACGTTTCCAAACATCGGTTAAGCACCTCCGATTGTCCATCTATTTCTGGATGGTAAGAAGAACTCATCTTCAATATTGTACCCTGCCTCGTAAAGAGTTCCTGCCAAAAATTACTTAAAAAAATTGGATCTCTATCACTCACCATAGACCTCGGGACCCCATGAAGGCGGATAATCTCTTTTGCAAATGCCTCAGCCACAGATTTAGCAGTGATAGGATGTCGGAGTAGAATAAAGTGGGCTGCCTTAGATAACCTATCGACCACCACCATGATTATATCAAACCCTTTGGATTTTGGTAATCCTGTAATGAAATCAAGAGCGATATCCTCCCAGATAGCTGCAGGCAGCGGTAAAGCTTGCAAAAGACCCGCTGGTGAAGTGGCCGAGTATTTTTGTTTTTGGCATATGATACATGCGGCCACAAAACGATACACATCCCCACGCAGACCCTGCCAATAAAAAATTCCTGCAATTTTCTTGAGGGTGCGAAAAGCACCCGAATGTTCGTCCATAAGTGACGCATGAAATTCCTCCAATATTTTGGGAACCCAAATGGATGTTTTTGGGATTACCACTCTGTCATCATAGAATAGTCTGTTGTTGAGCAAGGTAAAATGTGAAATCTCAGTAGGGTTAGTCTGTAGTTTATGAATAACCCCTTGGAGATATGGATCTGTCCTTACTGCTGCCCCCAGTTCTTCCCACTCAATCCATATCGGCATAGAGAGACTCGCCAACTCACCTCCTTCATTTTGACGAGATAAAGCATCAGCTGCACCATTTGATTTTCCAGCCCTGTACTGAATTTCAAAATCATACCCCAATAATTTGGCCAACCAGTGTTGTTGGTCAGGGGTATTAATCCGCTGATGTAACAAACACTTCAGGGATTTGTGATCAGTAAGAACCACGAACCTCCGCCCTTGCAAATATGGTCTCCAAAACTGAATGGCCATCACCAATGCCATGAGCTCTTTTTCGTAGGTGGATTTCGATAAAACTCTTGCAGAGAAAGCCTTGCTGTAAAAAGCAATAGGCCTCCCCTCTTGAGATAACACAACTTCAATCCCTTTTCCTGATGCATCACACTCTACCACAAAAGCTTTGGCAAAATCTGGTAATTGCAACACAGGGGCAGTACATAAAGCAAGATGTAGTTGTTCAAAAGCCCGTTTTGCTGCCATATCCTACTTAAAGTTGTTCTTTTTCAATAGTTCTGTTAATGGTTTGGCGATCATGCCATATCCTCTTATGAATTTCCTGTAATATCCGGTAAGTCCTAGAAATCCCCGTACACCGCGCACTGAATGTGGAGTAGGCCATGCTCTTACTGCCTCTATTTTGGTGCTATCCATAGCCACCCCTTGTCCTGATATAACATGGCCCAAATACTCGACTTGTGTGGATCCAAAACAACATTTCTTTTCATTAAGCAGTAACGTGTGTTGCCGCAATACCCCAAGAATGATCTTTAAGTGCACCAAGTGATCAGCCCACGTTCCACTGTATATTAGTGTAGTGACCCTTACCTGCATTACCTACTAAACAGAACTTAGGCATGCAATTAACTTAATTAAACAAATATCAAAATAAACTTGCGGAAACCATAAACAAATACAATCCCAAGGAAAGGAATATGTAATTTATCCAAATATTATACAACCAAATCGAATAGCTGTATCAACCCAAAACAACAAAAATAAACCTAGACGAAGCTCCAGCCGGCCAATCACTGACTAGCCCCTCTTGGATCCACCCGCCTCGTCCAATCGCAAACCTGCTCCATGGAATAGGATGTCCAAAACACAGAGTACGAGACGTGAGCATAAAATGCTCAGTACGAGAGTATGAGTATACATGCATGCAAAGTGAACTCCTTATAAACTCGAGGTCAAGGATAGATAACAGAGACAGACCGGGCTCTGGTATGTAGCACGCTGTGCCGTCGCTTCAGGAGGTGGCTCCCATACCATAATACCAGTGGATATGCCGGACACAAATCGATGGAAGTCTAACCACTTACAGGATAGGGAAAAACCCTACTAACAGACATCTCGAAGGAGATAGCTCAGTATGCAAATGAATGCAGCATAAATCAATGACATATAAACTATGCAGTCACATAATACATGCATACTCAGTCAGGATATCTCGAACAGTACTATCGTACCTCAAATACTAGGCAAGTGCTATCAGCCCTAGGTCCACGCCTATAATCCGCGCTACACTGCCAAATGATACTACTATCATTATAGCGCTCTAAAAGCCTTAACTAAGCTAAAACATACTCCTAAATATTTTTAGGAAGCAAAAGCTATACCTTCGTCCGTCGTTAGCCTTTTGCTGTCGAGTGCCTCAAAACTAGGCCACAGCTCCGCTACGACGCCTGGATCGCTATGCCACTTCCGAATTCTCGATGGGACGCCTAGAATTCCCTAGATCTGAGTTAGAAGGCTAAGGAATCGAGAGAGAAGAGGTGATTGGTGCGTCTAAATGTGAATCTCGGCCCTCCTATTTATAGACGGAGTTCGGATCGTCCGAACTGGACTTCGGGTCGTCCGAACACGTTCGGGTCGTCCGAACTGGGCTTCGGGTCGTCCGAACCCGATATTACGTCATTGCTTACATCAGCATGATGGCGTCATCCATGACGACTGTCGGCAGCACGTTCGGAGCGTCCGAACCACTCTTCGGATCGTCCGAACCCTGACTTCGGACCGTCCGAACCTTGACTTCGGAGCCTCCGAACTCGATGACCCTCAAACCATTTTCAAGTGTTCTGAATCAAATTCCGGACTCCGTTAACCCATTAAGAGTTCTCTTAATCATGTTTACTCTTAACTAGTAGGATTAATGAATTGATTAACACTTAATCACTGATTTCGGGTACGGGCTACTACATTCTCCCCCACTTAAGATGTTTCGTCCTCGAAAACAGATCTTAAGTACTGAATGTAAAACAGAAATCAGAAACATTCTTTATTCCAGTCAAACGTTTACAGAGTTTTCAACTGAATACAACTTAAAGAATGAAATCAAAACAACTCAGGATGGTCTTCACGCATCCTGTCTTCAAGCTCCCAAGTAGCTTTCTCAGTGCCTCGGCGCTGCCACTGAACTAAAACCAAAGGAATGACTTTGTTCCGCAAAACCTTATCTGAACTAAAACCAAAGGAATGACTTTGTTCCGCAAAACCTTATCCTTATAATCCAGGATACGAATAGGTTTCTCAACATAGGTCAAATCCTTGCTCACCTGAACCTCAGACCGCTGCAAAATATGGGACTCATCCGCCACATATCGTCGCAACAGAGATACGTGGAACACGTCGTGAATACTGGAAAGAAGCGGTGGCAAAGCTAGTCGATAAGCCAAATCGCCAATGCTCTCCAAGATCTCAAACGGACCGATAAACCTGGGAGACAACTTGCCCTTAAGGCCAAATCTGAGAATTTTGCGGAAAGGTGACACTCTTAGAAACACTTTCTCCCCGACATCGAACTGCAAAGGCCTACGCTTGGTGTTAGCATAGCTGGCCTGATGATCCTGTGCAGTCTTAATCCGTTTCTTGATCTGATCAGCAATGTCTATCGCCTGCTGGATAAACTCCGGTCCCTCAGCCTGTCTCTGCCCCACTTCTTCCCAGAAGAGTGGAGTACGACAACGTCGCCCGTACAACGCCTCAAAAGGTGTCATCTCAATACTAGTATGATAGTTGTTGTTGTACGCGAACTCGATCAATGGCAAATGATCCTGCCAGGCTGAACCAAAATCCATGACGCACGCTCTAAGCATATCCTCCAAAGTATGGATAGTGCGCTCTGACTGACCATCAGTCTCCGGATGATAGGCAGTACTCAAACTGAGAGTAGTACCCATCGCACACTGAACACTCCCCCAGAATCTAGAAGTAAACCTGGGGTCTCGATCGCTGACAATGCTCACAGGCACTCCATGAAGTCGAACGATCTCCTGAATGTAAAACCGAGCCATACGATCCACATTGTACTCCCGGCTATAGGCAATGAAATGCGCTGACTTGGTGAGTCGGTCCACCACAACCCAGATAGCATCACAGTTCCTCGGGGATACCGGCAAATGGGTCACAAAGTCCATTGTGATAAACTCCCATTTCCATTCAGGAATAGGCAGACTGTGAAGCAATCCTCCAGGTCGTCGGTGCTCTGCCTTGACCTGTTGACACACCAAACATCTCGAAACAAACTGATAAACACTGCGTTTCATTCCTTTCCACCAGAAACGAGTACGTAGATCCTTGTACATCTTGTTGCTCCCAGGATGAATACTCAACTTAGTGCGATGCGCCTGAGACAAGATCTCCTCTCGCAACTCTTCATCCTGCGGAATCACAAGCCTACCAGATAAACACAGAAAGCCATTTGACTGATAATGAAATCCAGACGAGCTACCCTCGTTAGATAGACAAGCTAAACGCTGGGTCTTCGAATCAGACATCTGAGCATCTCGAATCCGTGAATACAAAGCTGGCTCAGATAATATCGCAAACATCTGGATACTCTGCATACCTTTCTTATGCTTGAAGGTATAACTCGAAGTACAACAGTCACTGATCGCACTAGACATCGAACAAGTCTGAAGTGCGGATAGTCGCACCTTGCGACTCAATGCATCAGCGGTGAGATTAGCAGCTCCCGGATGGTACTTAATCTCGCAATCATAGTCCTTAAGCAAGTCCATCCAACGTCACTGCCTCATGTTCAACTCCGCCTGAGTGAACAAATACTTGAGACTCTTGTGGTCGGTAAAGATCTCAAATTTCTCGCCATACAGATAATGACGCCAGATCTTCAAAGCGAACACAATGGCTGCCAATTCCAAATCATGGACTAGGTAGTTGTCCTCGTGAAGCTTCAGCTGTCTAGAAGCGTATGCGATCACATGCCCATTCTGAGTCAGGACACAACCTAACCCCTAAAGAGAAGCATCAGTGTATACCACATACCCTCCAGATCCTGACGATAATACCAACACTGGCGTAGAAGTCAACCGCCATCGAAGCTCACATAAGTTCTCCTCACACTCGGAGGACCACTCGAAATCCACACCTTTGCGGGTAAGCTGCGTCAAAGGTCGAGCTAGCTGAGAGAAGTTCAGAATGAAGCGACGATAATAACCTGCTAGACCCAGAAAACTACGGATCTCAGCAACCGTCGTCGGAAGCGACCAATTAAGCACCGCCTCAATCTTGCTTGGATCAATAGAAATCCCCTTCCTGGATATGATATGGCCAAGAAAGACCACTATATCCATCCAGAACTCACACTTGCTCAGCTTGGCGTACAACTGCTCATCTCGAAGAGTCTGTAGTACCAATCGCAAGTGAGAAACATGCTCTTCCGTATTACGCGAATACACCAGAATGTCGTCAATAAAAACCACGACAAACTTGTCCAAATACTCCCTGAAGACACGGTTCATCAGATCCATGAATATAGCCGGCGCATTAGTCAAACCAAATGGCATCAATAGGAACTCGTAATGCCCATAGCGAGTACGGAATGCAGTCTTGGCTACGTCCTGATCACGAACTCTCAACTGATGATACCCAGATCTCAAGTCAATCTTGGAGTAAACTGAAGTGCCCTGCAGCTGGTCAAACAAGTCATCAATACGAGGCAACGAATACTTGTTCTTCACAGTGACTCGATTCAGCTGTCGATAGTCAATGCACAACCGCATAGACCCATCCTTCTTCTTTACAAAAAGAACAGGAGCTCCCCAAGAAGATACACTAGGACGAATGTACCCCTTGTCCAAAAGATCCTGTAGCTGATTCTTCAATTCACGCATCTCTGATGGAGCCAGACGATACGGTGCTCGAGAAATAGGAGAAGTACCCGGCATCAACTCTATGCCAAACTCGACTTCCCTAACAGGAGGAAAACCCGGAATCTCATCAGGAAAAACATCTGGAAATTCATCCACGATCGGAATACTCTCTATCCAAACGCTCTCAGCGGACAAATCAACTGCATAGATAAGGTAGCCTTCCCTGCCAGACTCTAGAGCTCGACAGGCTCTCAAAGCTGATACCAAAGGCATCGGGGGTCGCGCTCCCTCACCATAGAAAAATCAGCTCTCACTCCCTTCCGGATGAAAGCGTACTAATCTCTGATAGCAGTACACTGAAGCTCGATAGGTAGTCAACATATCTATTCCCAGAATGCAATCAAAGTCGTCCATCGCCAGGACCATGAGATTCGTAATCAAAATGTTACCCTCGAACTCTAAAGGGCAACCCATCACTAGACGCTTAGCCAAAGCAGATTGTCCCGTCGGAGTAGAAACAGACATCACTACGTCTAGTGTAATGCATGGTAACTTATGCCTCTTAACAAAACGTGCAGAAATGAAGGAATGAGATGCACCAGTGTCAATAAGTACAAGAGCAGGTATACCATAAAGCAGAAATGTATCTGCGATGACTTTCTCATTCTCCTCCACTGCCTGATCATGCCTCAAGACAAACACCTGGCCAGAAGCTCGTGGCCTCAAATGAGAACTCCCAGCAGGCTGTACCTGCGACCTCTGCTGAACGGTGGCCTGAGAACCAGATCCTGAGCCAGAACCAGAACCGCCTCCCCCAGATAGTGGACAATCCCTCTGGATATGACCAGTCTCTCCACAACGGAAACAAGCTCCAGAAGCTCTACGACACTTGTCGGATGGATGGTTTTTCCCACAGTGATCACACTTGTCCTTCTTTCCGAAACGAACAACACCAGTAGAGCCAGAGGAAGAAGAAGTAGATCCAGACTTCTTGAAATATTGGGCACGGGGACCCAAAGAACTAGCAGGTCTCAACTGAGAGAAAGACCTGTTCCGTCGAATGCTGTCCTCCGCCTGGTGACAACGGCTCACCAAACCCTCGTAGAACATGTCGTCACCAACCGCCACACGGTCATGGATCTCAGGGTTAAGGCCCTGAAGGAACAGATTATACTTCATCCCAGAGCTGTCAGCAATCTCGAGGCAATAATATAGCAGATCAAAGAACTTCTGCTGATACTCGTCAATAGACATGGCTCCCTGTCGCAGACTCAGTAACTCGCATGCCTTCGACTGACAGAGTGCTGGAGGAAAATACAGCTTCTGAAAAGCTGTGTGGAACTCGGCACAGGTAGCAACTCCTCTCGCCGCAACAAAAGGTGCAGAAGTAAACCTCCATCACCTGCGCGCACGTCCATCCAGAAGATAACCCAGGGTCTCCATCTTCTGCTCCTCGGTGCATTGGAAAGTCTGAAAAGTCATCTCCATGCAGTCTAACCAGTTCTCCGCATCCTCCGGAGACTCACCTCCAACTAAGGGCTTAGGACCCATAGCTAAGAATCGATGCACAGTGAAACGCTCGTCGTCATGATGACGATGACGCCGTTCTCGACGACGCTCTCGGCCGGCATCGCCCCAACGACCGCCTCCACTTCCGTGGCTACTCTCATCATCGTAGTTTGCCATCTACAAAAATATCTTATGATGAGACTAAATCCCAAGAATACTTTTGCATGCTCTGATACCATAAATGTAGTGACCCTTACCTGGATCACCTACTAAACAGAACTTAGGCATGCAATTAACTTAATTAAACAAATATCAGAATAAACTTGCGGAAACCATAAACAAATACAATCCCAAGGAAAGGAATCTGTAATTTATCCAAATATTATACAACCAAATCGAATAGCTGTATCAACCCAAAACAACATAAATAAACCTAGACGAAGCTCCAGCTGGCCAACCACTGACTAGCACCTCTTGGATCCACCCGCCTCGTCCAATCGCAAACCTGCCCCATGGAATAGGATGTCCAGAACACAGAGTACGAGACGTGAGCATAAAACGCTCAGTACGAGAGTATGAGTATACATGCATGCAAAGTGAACTCCCTATAAACTCGAGGTCAAGGATCAGATAACAGAGATAGACCGGGCCCTGGTCTGTAGCACGTTGTGCCGTCGCTTCAGGAGGTGGCTCCCATACCATAATACCAGTGGATATGCTGGACCCAAATCGATGGAAGTCCAACCACTAACAGGATAGGGAAAAACCCTACTAACAGACATCTCGAAGGAGATAGCTCAGTATGCAAATGAATGCAGCATAAATCAATGACATATAAACCATGCAGTCACATAATACATGCATACTCAGTCAGGATATCTCGAACAGTACTATCGTACCTCAAATACTAGGCAAGTGCTATCAGCCCTAGGTCCACGCCTATAATCCGCGCTACACTACCAAATGATACTACTATCATTATAGCGCTCTAAAAGCCTTAACTAAGCTAAAGCATACTCCTAAATATTTTTAGGAAGCAAAAGCTATACCTTCGTCCGTCGTTAGCTTTTTGCTGTCGAGTGCCTCAAAACTAGGCCACAGCTCCGCTACGACGCCTGTATCGCTATGGCACTTCCGGATTTCCGATGGGATGCCTAGAATTCCCTAGATCTGAGTTAGAAGGCTAAGGAATCGAGAGAGAAGAGGTGATTGGTGCGTCTAAATCTGAATCTCGGCCCTCCTATTTATAGACGGAGTTCGGATCGTCCGAACTGGACTTCGGGTCGTCCGAACACGTTCGGGTCGTCCGAACTGGACTTCGGGTCGTTCGAACTGGGCTTTGGATTGTCCGAACCCGATATTACGTCATTGCTTACGTCAGCATGATGGCGTCATCCATGACGACTGTCGGCAGCACGTTCGGAGCGTCCGAACCACTCTTCGGATCGCCCGAACCCTGACTTCGGACCGTCCGAACCTTGACTTCGGAGCCTCCGAACTCGATGACCCTCAAACCATTTTCAAGTGTTCTGAATCAAATTCCAGACTCCGTTAACCCATTAAGAGTTTCCTTAATCACATTTACTCTTAACTAGTAGGATTAATGAATTGATTAACACTTAATCATTGATTTTGGGTACGGGCTACTACAATTAGTATGTCATCAAAAAAGACTAAGACAAACTTTCTGAGATATGGACGAAGCACGTCATTTATTGTTGCTTGAAATGTGGCTGGGGCATTTTTTAGCCCAAAGGGCATTACCAAGAATTCGTAGTGGCCCGAATGTGTACGAAATGCGGTTTTAGGCACATCATCTTGTGACATCCTGATTTGGTGGTATCCAGAGCGCAAATCCAACTTAGAGAAATAGTGTGCCCCGTGTAGTTCATCCAACAATTCATCCACCACAGGTATGGGGTATTTGTTTGCAATCGTGATCTCATTTAAAACTCTATAATCGACACAGAAACGCCAGCTACCATCCTTCTTCTTAATGAGAACCATGGGGCTGGAATACGGACTACAACTTGGTTGAATAACTCCAGCTCCCAACATTTCTTTTACCAGCCGTTCCATCTCATTTTTTTGGCAGTACGCGTATCTGTAAGGCCGAACCACCACTGGACCACAGCCTTCCCGAATACAGATAGAATGCGACTGATTACGCATAGGAGGAAGTCCTGTTGGAGGTGTAAACAGATCCTCAAAGTGCTACAGCAATTCGAAAATCTCCCATGGAGTTTGCTGTTCAACCTCTGGCCCTATTTCCGATGTTGCTGCAGCTGTGACACACACCACTCCGCAAAAAACAATATCCCCTGTTTTGGTCATGGAGCGGAGAGACATCAGTGATCTGCTTAAGGTCGGATCACCCTGTATAACGAACTCCTGCCCCGCTTGTACAAATTTCATGATCATCTTACTCCAATCCACCCTGACTTCCCCCAATGTTCGAAGCCAATCTACACCCAGAATCAAATCCACCCCACCTAAGTCAAATAAATACCCCTGAATAGTTGCTTGACAAACGCCGATATCCACCAGTAAATTCTTGCAGACCCCTTGACAATCCACTCGACAACCATCTCCCAAATACACCCCAAACTTCACACTCGCATCAAACGGTAACCCTTTGTCGGTGATTAATTTCCGGGACACGAAATTATGACTTGCTCCGTTGTCCACCATCGTCACCACCTCGGTGCCCCCAATCGTAGCCATGAATTTCATCGTTTGAGCCCCAGTCACTCCACCGACAGAATATAATGGTAGCTGGAGTGTCCCGCTGTGGAGACCTCGGGTGCTAATCTCATCTTAAGGAGAAATTAATGAATAAGCATCATTAATTAGACAATAATAATTTAATCTGAATAAAATTAATCAGAACATTTGGCGACGCAAAATCACGTCGCAGAAAGAACCCAAATTTTTTTTTCAGAACCCCATGCGCGCCCGTGCCCCTCTTCCGGCGCACCCGCGCATGGGTTTCGGGCAGAATCTGAAAAAATTCTAAACATAACAGTTGTAGATCTTTTTCTTAGCTTTCCAATGCCACCAACCGCACCCTAATCGGAGTTTTCAGTAAAAAGTTATGCTCATTCTACCACGAAGGGTCGGTGCAAAAATTTACAAAAATTACCAAAGGCTACAATAAAGATCAAAGTTGCTAGGGCTATTTCAAATCTGAAAAATTGCATACATAATCTCAACATGTCCCAAGCATAAACACATTCATATCTAGACATAACAATAATCTCATAAATGTATCTAAGGTGCAATACAATAAACTCAATTCTAAGTTTTCAAAGCTCAAACTAAACCAACACCTTCTAACATGCATTTGACAGCAATCAATTCTTAGCCCGAAGTCACCACATGCTAATCTTTCTCAATCTTGAGCTATCCAAGACACATCTGACTCGTTCATGCCCCAAACCTGATGCAATGCACACATACAAATAAAGCAACAGCCGGATAACTCCGATGAGAATAAATCTCAGTATGAAAGACATGCATATACATCATTAAAGCATATGGAATCTATATGCCATAATAATCTGAAATCATAAAACATGTAATAATATGTAAATTATAGAATCATCAGTGACTCTTAAATTCTTGAAGCATAACTATTCATCTAAAGCAATAGCATAGAAAGCATAACAAAACATTCATATCTAGAATGACATATCACAACATGCTAGCATTTATAACTACATATTCTAAACCATAGAAAGCTCTAGGTTAATGCATAAATGCAATGCATGTGCCAAGGAATAGACTATCAAATCTGATATCAATAATTTGTAGTTCTGGGATCCCGAAGAAATAAAATCTTTAACTGACCACCGACTCTCCCAATCGAGGTGGTGTTAAATATCTCAATTCCCCTGACTTTGGTGCAACTATAGTGAGTCATCTAGCTCTGAAAATAAATCTATATTCCGTGCAATGAGTCATCTGACTCTGGAAGTAAATCTACATTCCATGCCACTCAACTACAGTTCTCCAAACGTCATCTGCACTCTAGGTCATTCTGCCCTCTGCGCTATTCAAGGTAGGGTTCAAGATGAATGCAACATAATCTGTATGCATTAAATGCTATAAAACATCTTGATCACACCATTCAAACATCATTCAAAATAATAATAAGAAGTACATCACATAAAAACACTTAAACAAGTAAGTATGTGATTTTAGGAAAACTCGAAAACCACCACGTTCTCGAGTTGTTCTACCTTGCGAGGATAATGTCGAATCATACCTTTCATCGCGATTCAAATATCTTGAATCTGTTTCCAATGCTGATCATCTCAAAGCTAGCCGAATCGGTCATACAATTCTGCTCATTTCAATCAGTGCTACTTGAAGGTATTCTTGATTCAACTTCAAACACTTCAAGTCATTCGAACTCTAACTCATCGATTCAACTACGATAATTTGTACTTCAAATCTGAAATAGATGATAACATATATCTGAATCGATGATTCTTTAAAGCTTATACAGTTCAAATCTTACTAATACAATCGGAATTCAAACCGACGTCGCAATTATTCGAGTCCGATTAATCTTTTGATTCAAATATCATTATATCTTCATTCTCAACATAATCTTATATTCAATTCATCCACAATAAGCTTAAATATCAGCTCTAGACATTCATAATGTCTATCAATTCAAAATCTTGAACCGGCGGCGTAACGGTACGAAACCGAAAATGCCTAATGCATTATCATTATTAATGCAACCATCTAAACCAATATTCATCACTAATTCACCAGTACATACACATACAAACATTCCCCAAAATTCAGAATTTCGATAATTCTTCGCAAAATCTAAAACATGTTCAAACGACGATCTTTTCTCGATCTGTCTTAGCTATGCTATCGTCGTATATGCTAGAACATGTTTATACAATCAAATATTAATTCTAACAACATCATAAAATTTAAACATGGTAGAATTTCATAAAACTTACGTCAAAACGTAGCACTCGGAGCTGTGATCGTAAATATATGCTTAATCGGAAATTCTACCGGGCGGATCAAGTTTTAACGGAGTTTGAAAAGGAGAAAATATGGCTTAGGAACGTTGCTGGTTCTTCTTCCTTCCTTTCTTCTGAACACACGTGAAATGCTAGGAAATATGTGTCAATTTTGATATATATTGGCCTATTTGCAGTTTAGTCCCTCAACTCTTTAGTAATTGCAAATTAGTCCTTGACCAATCTTTTTAATTCAATTTCAATCCTAAATAATTTAAGAATATTAGAATTTAATTCTAAACTCTAAAAATTCTCAAATTAAATATTCTCGAATTAAAATTAAATCATTTCGGACCTTATCGCATTTTAGTCCTTGAACTTCTCAATATTTGCAAATTGGCCCTTGCTCGGATTTCATCCTCAAATTAAATCCTTGATATTTATAATCTTGGAATTTACATCCTAAATTCCATAAATATCAATTCAAATATTTTTCATCTTTTAATTTAAGAATTCCGGATATTAAAATCTTAAAATCCGAAAAATCCTCAAATTAAATATTTTTGACCCGAAATTAAAATCTCTAATTTCCATAAATTTTTAAATTCATCTTTTCACTCTTATTCGGAATTTAACTCTTAAATCCCGTCATTAAGAACTTAATATCTAACAACAACTTAATATTTTCGGGCCTTACACCCGCAGTCAATAGAGGTTACCTGAATGGGCTGGCCGCTTGTGTCACTATCTGATTCCACGCCACACTCCTCCAGATTGTCGTCTTCCTCATCCATTAAGATCGTAACCCACATGCTTTTGGACGCACACTTATGCATAGGTTTGAATGGCTCACCACACTTAAAACAGAGACCCTTTTCCTTGCGCCGTAAATATTCTTGATGGGACACAATTCTCCCTTCACGCCCCACCTGAGAACCCCCCGTCGATATCACGCCACGATCGTTACCCACACTTCCCACCGAAGATAGCTTCGAACCCGAGGAAAGATTGGGATGAGATGGGCGGCGCTCTTGGGTTTCGACGATTGGATCGTGTCGACGACCCCATGGCCCACTCATAACTCGTCGTCCCTCCCCTCTAGGGTCCAAACCAGAGTCACTTACGGGGCCCGTAGGAAAAAACAAGGAATTTGAGTTATTGGGCTTTCCCAACTTCAATTCCTCTATATTGCGGGCCAGATCCATAGCCCGAATGATTGTTTTGGGTTCGTGAATCCTAATGTGTGCCCGGATCTGTTCACGCAACCCACTCACAAAATATCCCATCGCCTGATTTTCTGGTAAATCGCCGATCCGCGCCATCAATACCTCATAGCGGGTGATATATTCTTCCACCGATCCTTGTCCTTGCCGTAACGACGCGAGTAACTCAAAGGGATTTACAGCCTTCCGTCCGCTGTAGCGTTTGTTAAGTTCTTCCGCAAATCGCTCCCAATCCATATCCGGAATTTTGGTGCGAATCCATCGGAACCAGTGAACTGCCATCCCCTCGAGACAAATATAGGCAATTTTTAATCGATCTCCTTTTGTTGTGTCATGGAGCTCAAAGAATTGTTCCGCCTTCCCTATCCAGCCAACAGGATCATCCCCATGAAAACTCGGTAAGTCCACACGCTTCAACAAGTGTCTCACCTCTCCCGAGTCCTCCAACCGATCACCTCTGCGGGAGCCCTTCCCGCCAACGTTAGTTTCGGAGAAGTGTGTCTCGCCGTTTGGTGGATCACCCTCCGGTTGTCCCATCTCCAGATTTACGAACTTTCCCTTCACTAAACCAGCCAACATTGCCTTGATTTCAGACATCTCCCCCATTGCTTTCTTCACAATCCCCATATCCTCCTGCAATCCCAACACATCCTCCTTCATACTCAGCACCAAATTCTCCAGCACCTCAAACCTAGCCTCCGATCGTGTCGCAGTCAGACTTCGTTCGTGCTCAGGTATCCGACATGTCGGACCAATTGATAGGATTGTTCACCTGAGCCCAAGATATCAAACACAAACACAAGTATGTAAAGCAAGCAACTCAAGCAAGGAACGTAAGTATCGATTTATTTCATAGACCCAGAGTAAAACTCTATATAATGTTTACACACTTCCCTAGCACAGCTAGTACAAATCTCAAGATAACAGAATGACCCTCTCACACGCTCCTCACATGTTCTTATAACTACTTCTCCCGCCCTTCTCTTTTCTTCCTTCTAGAATATACAACATGTATTTTGGGCTTTTCAGATTTATTCTGGTCCAATTTATCTATCCCCGTATCATTGTCATAGGATATTATTTTTTTTAAGGGTTGACTCTGAAGAGGACCCAATTCCACATGATTCAGAGACCCATTGGCTCATGCGAATGTTAAATCGAGAGATATGCACGAGCGGCAGATACCTGAGGGAGGGAGCAACATGGTCAACCCCCAGAACATACCCCACAATATTTCAACAGGAAATATGTTTCACACGATGATCGAACCCGCAACGCTGGAAAATTTCTTTCCACATTATCTCAGGCCTTACCAACTCGCCTATGCCCATACGAACTGTCATAGGATATTCTTAAACTTATATCAAATGGTTTTTATTCATTCTCAAATCTCATGTGATAGAATAAACATGAATTGTTGGATATTCTGAACAACAAAACTTTAAAGATAATCAAAACTCTATCAACTGACTGAGGATTACTATCACTTGAGTCCGACTTCGAATGCATACAAGCATGTTGCATTCTAAGCAACACAAGGGAGCTTTAGGATTAGGAAATATAACCTATAATTCAAATGATTTGTTATGGAATTTAAACTCTTTCAAATTAAAATAGTTATAATTTCTTTAATAAATGCTTAAAACCTAGGTTCATATATCAAAATAAAGTAGATAATAAGATAACATGCATGCCATCGCTTTGAAAACGTCATCCAGTGTTCAGAGAATTAAATCGGGCGGGCCTCGAGTGGTTCAGTCTGATTTGGACTAGTCGATTGTGGATATCTACATATTCTTTTTAATATCAAATATATAAATAAAATGACAAACATATTAATTATACGGAACAAGATTTGATTATTATTAAAATATCCTGTGATTTTATGTAAATATTTTTTTATTTTTGTTTACAAATACATATTTCGTGGTTAGATTTCGCACTATTCAATGCACCTATCTATCTCGATGATTGATTGCAAACACAAATATATAATATAGTCAGTATGATTATATATATATAAATTTTTGCTATCCTGCCCACTTATCGTGCCCACCTAATGTGTCCACCATGAGGTAACACTCAACTATTGAACGCACAATTCATCACATCCAATAGTTGAGTGCGAACTCATGTGGACACATTAGGTGAGCACGGTGAGTGGGCAGGATGGCAAAATTATATATATATATATATATATATATATATATATAATTAGACTAAGGAGCTCGCGACTTTATATTAGTTAGTTTAATTTATTGTTTCTAATATATTTTAGAAAAACCAATGCATGCACACATCAGTAGACCATCGGCCCCTTGATAATTAAATATTCAATATATCACACTATATACATTCACAAATAATAACTTTTTTTTTTAGGGTACAAATAATAACTTTTAATATGCTTTATTTATTGATAAATTGATAGTTTCATCATTCATGTAAATATTTTTATAATATCGTTCTTGATTTCTAATTGAATATTATATTATATAATATAGTGGACATAGTCAATTAATTATATTGATAAACTTTTTGTGTTATTTCGAAGAACAACTGAGTAAATTTTATGCTATATATATATAATGATTTTTTTAAAAAAAATAATGAAATAATCATTATATTAAGCCATTTACAAATTTAATGTGACTAGATTATTTATCAATTATCATTTTGTTTAATATTAAGAGCATTTCTTCACTCGTAAGATGGATGAAAAAACAACGAGACATACAACAAATTGAAATATAACGATAACATAACTATTTTAACTCACAAACGTTGAATCTAATCAAATCAAATCAAATCATAGAAATTAATTTAATTTAATTTAATTTAATTACTCTAAAAATGCATGCACAAAAACCTAATATAATATTTTTTATATATATTTACATTTTTAATTTGTCAAAACACAGGAGAAAAATTTCCATGCATGCATTTACTTCTCGCCTTTCATCCATCTTCTGCTACCTCCGCCGCTCCACGGCGGAGGTCTCGCCGGGATCCTCCCGGAATCTCCGCTCAACACCACCACCAAGTCCACGAATGCGTGGAGTATGAACCTGTACGAGCTCTTGTTATTCAAATCCAAATAGCAAAACAAAAGCTCCTCCATAAATCCCCAATCCACTCCCCCTTCCTGCTCCAGACGCGCCTCCACCATCTCCTCCATCGATCGGCGGAAGTCCTCGTACGGACTCGGAGAATAAGTCAGGATCGCGACGAAATCTCCCCGCTCCGCCTCCGTTTCTTCTTCTTCTTCTTCTTCTTCTTCCTCCTCCTCGGCGACGCTCCGCTCCGCTTTCTCCGGCGCGGAGGAACCCGTCGTGAAGGCGGAGGTCGACGAAGAGAACGCTTCGTCCGTGATCAGAGAGCTGGAAGAGCCGGCGGCGACGAAGAACCTAGCGGAGCCGCACAGATTCTCCGGCGGCGGAGTGCCGATCAGCTTGGGAGAATCGAAGGGGAACGACGCCGTTTGGGCCTTGAAGGAATAATCTTCTGATTCATGCTCCTCCAGCTGGTACAGCGAGCTGAAATTCTCGAATAAGAACTGATCGACGCCGCCGGAGAACGCAACGGCGCCGTTTCGGCCCCCATCGCCGTCCGACGCAAACGACGGCGTTTTGGTATGCCTACTGCTCTTCAACCGCAATTGGATTTGTTTGTTTGAGATTTTGATTTTCGAGAGGTATTCTTGAAATGATTTTTGGATTTGCGTTGGCATTTTTTTTTTCTTTTTCTTTTTTTGAAAAAAATAAAATAAAATAATTTTAATCGATTTTGTACTACAATGTGCAACTTGCAATCATGGGGTGGAGTAGTATTTATAGTCGGAAAAAAAAGAATATAATTAAAAAAATATAAAATTTTCATTAAATTATAAAAATTTAATGATGGCCCATTTTCACTCGGATGTGAATCGTGTAATAATAATGATATTATGGCAATACAATAGATATGTTTTTATGTATATAAATAAATTTATAGCATATCTTTTTAGAAAATATTTTTCCCCTATATAATATATATCATTTACTTTTTGTTGGATAATAAATGATATTTATTATTTATAAACGAAAAATAATTGTGTGGCTATTTAATGAAAATAAAAATACCCTTTAATGTGGTGGGTGTAATTTAGGTGTACAAGGAGTTTTTGGGCAATTATTATTTATTATTAAATATTTTATTTAATTTTCATGCTTTTATTGAAGAAGACATATGAGTGATGCCAACTAATGAGTATTAAATTTTCTATATTTTCTTCTTATAAAATAAATGCTTTTCTAATATTATTATTTAATTGTAGTTATCATAATATCGAAGATATTTTGTTGATCAGTCGTGTACAAAGAACCTCAAACAATTAAAACGGTCGTTAATGAAAATTTTCCCGATTTAATAATCTTTAATACACAGCAATTGACATATAACTCATATGCCTAAAATATAAAGTTTATCAAGAGGAATTTAAAAATAAAATTACCAAATTTTGATAAATCAGGTTTTTAGTTTTATTAAAAATAAAGAATTTTTTTATGAAAATGAAATATTTATAGTACTTTTTAAAATAAAATTTTATTTTATATATATAATATAATTGTCCAATTGATAATATATATTTTTGATAGATGATATTTTGTAAAATTTTTAGGAAGATTTAAATTTTATGAGTAATTTATATAATTTATTAGTAAACATAATTTTAATGTTGTTATAACTCAAATCTCATCAAATATCAACGCCATTTTAAATATAATTTCCATAAAATGACACACGATTAATTACATGGTTTTGTATGGGTTAAATAGTCTTAATTCTGATACGCCATGCATGGGCCGTTAAATAGTCTAAATTGGGCCATTATTTCGGTTACAGTTTAATTGGGCTATTATATTGTCAATGGGATGGACAGAGATATCAGAAAAGGCCCAAATTTAATAAATTAAATATTCATAAAATGTACTTGGATTAAGCTTAATTAATAAGTGCATTATTTTCTCCATTCATTTCATATTGCAAGGCTTATAAAACAAACGGGTTGTACAAATGCAATGTGTATATGCAATCACAATATCTATCAATTTTTCTGGTTACAATACTCATGAGTAAGTAAACGAGAAAATTGCAATTTTAATCATGTAAATTGACCTATTGAGATTTTTGTTATGTATAAACTTGGATATTCTTTTGGTTTTGGATCTTTGGTTCCTTTTCATCTGTTAAATTCATCGAATATTGACAACAAATTTCCAATTAAACGATCAACACAAGAACATTACAAAGATAATAGTCAAAGTAGGTCTTCATGGTATCGGATTTGATTGTAACACACTCGGTAGAGCATAATGACCATTGGATCATAAAATATGAGATGATGCACAACATAAGAGATTCGACGGTCCTAGCTATCTAAGGTGTCTATCACCCGATGTAGTTCGCAAAAAAAAAATAATGTATCGTCACGTACAATTTATATATTGAAATAGGCGTTGGTCTCTTATTTGTACTTTGTTCCGTTATCAATTATCATGATGGTAATAAGACTATGCATATAATTAAATGTTATCCATATAATATATAGTAGTGTATCTGAAGATTAATAAGAGCCCACACGCAAAAGACAGCTATACACATGATCAAATTTTCATGCATGGCCACTTGCTTGTAGTACTTATTGACTTTGCAAAACCCTAAAGATTGAGGCATTAATAAGGCTGGTTTGGTGGTAGGGTAAAGCTTGAGCGTATGTTTGCTGTCTTGAAGGCCAGAGATTGGAATGGAATGAAAAGTTTGTTGGTGAGTTACTTGACATGAGTGTTTATCAACGGGGGACCAATATAGGGACCGACTTAGAACCAAAATTATAAAAATGCTGGCTAAAAGTGATGGATTTTTTTTTTAGTCGAGATTTTTTTTTAAGTCGATGAAAAGTTTGTTATAATTGAGTCTCGAATATAAGTAGGGGTGGTTTTTCGGTATATCTTACTACAACTATTGATATTAAAAAAATTCATACTGATACCGATAGTATAATTCCAAAACTTTGGTACGAAAAAAATCCATATTGATACCGTATAAATACCGAAAAAAAATTTGGTATATCGAAAAAATGACTGTATATATATCAAAAAAAATTCGTTACGATATGTCAAAATTCCGGTATTTCGATACGGTATGTCAGCCCTAAATATAAGATATGGTTTCAAATTACTTAAAACTTTGGTGTCAGATGAGCTATATTCAATAGATTTTTACTATATATCTATACTATTAATTAAGGGAGAGAAGTGAATACTGACTGAATATGGGTGAGGTTTTTTTTAATATACCAATAATGCATTTAGTTAGTTGTTTTTTTTTTGTTTTTTTACAAATTTTGATTTACCTTTTTTTTTACACTTCTTATTTTTTAATTTAATTACAGAATTCATGAAACAAAAATAAATTAAAAACAAAATCATGAACGTTGTCCAAACATGCAATGCGTGCTTCGAGACTATATATATCTTATAAAAGAGAGCATGCTAGATTAACTTCATTTGGTCTCTTCATGAACTTGTTAGGAAAAATTACAAATAAATTTGTATGATATTTATGTGAATTGACCAATATTTTTCACACTTGTATTCATCAAAAATCTGACCTAAACATAATATGCATGTACTTACACATTAGTAAGAAAGAAACTTCATATAATAGTTATTTGTGATGTCTGTATCATATCAATTTTTTCCCCTGATAATATCTTTTCATCATAATACGTACACATAATTTTGTACAAAACAATAATGAAAAATTTAAGTCAACATAGCCATATGTTATTTAATATATATATATATATATATCTAAAATTATATTTTATTTAAATATTGATAATTTAGCATAGTATGGGTGAGTCCGTGAGTGACAAATAATAATTTCCCGTCTGGTCCCATAATTTTCGGCTGGTGGAGTCTTCTTCGTCCTCTGAATCTGTCAGTATCGAATTTTAAAAATAATTAATTCAATAATTATGCATTTAATTAGTATAAGGGAACATAAGGAATTGTTTGATTGTTCGGCCAAAGGTTTTGAAAAACTGAGGGCACGACACATTAATATATATATATATATGCCAGCATGTGAATTTGTGGGTTGATTACATTGTCCCAATAACCTACTCAATTTCTAGGTGTTGTTTTTGTTATTAGGACGAAGTTTAGTTTTTTACCAATACGCAAATTTATTTACTTACATTTATGACGATATCTCATTATATTAAGCGATTCGTGGAAACGAGGGGTGACAACTACTTGGTCATGATCTTACTCATTATAAAATCTGGTATCTTTTTACGGCTTACTCAACCAACCAAATCATACATATATATCAATTATCATAGTTTTATGCGCAAGAGCTAGCTACCTCCCCATTTTTCTATAAAAATGTTTGTGAATAAGGCATTAGTGAATAATAATAATAATAATTAAAAAAATAAAAAAAAACAACATAAATAAGAAACTATTTGATCACCACATATATCTTATTAACCCAAGAAATAATTACTTTTAAATTTTAATTCATTACTTTTACAAAAGCGCCGTATTATGAGCATAACATAACGCATACCAAAGTGGCCCATATGCCTTGAACAACGATGAATCAGAACTGAAAATGATTATTTTATTATTTCACATGCTTAATTTCAATTATGGCAGCATGATTTATCACCTCCATTATGTTATAAACATTTTTAAAATTGAAATAGTTAAATTATGTCTCATGGAGGAGACAACCATAGACTTCCATCATACTAAATTATATAAAAGAGGTTTATTAATTTAAGAATAGAATTCGATGTTTGACTAATATAGAAAATTATTGTAATCTTGTCCTTGTAGAGATCACCAAGTTAATTAGAAAAAAGGAAGAAGATTCCTTTTTGAACATTCGAATAAATTTTTAAAATTTTTTTTAATGACGATGAAACCAACAACCGCTATTTTTCGGTGTAAAAATTGGATGTATCATTACTCATTAGAATACATTAACAAACACATCTACATATATAATTATATTCTATGAAGAAAAAAATCACAAAAACATAATAAATCTACATAATTACTCTTAGCAAATTATTTGGTATATTAATATTATTTTATCATAAAACCATGTATGCATAATGATTTCGATCTATGAAATATGAATATCTGAGTATCAGATAAGAAAATATATCGTACCATTAATCTTATTATATAACAATATATGCAACGACTCTTTCAAGTAACTAATTACTTGATCATTTTCTAACTATCATATTTAATATTTATTTTTTTCAATATCAAACATAATTGAAATATTAATTTATTTTTATTTTTTTTTACAGAAATATTAATTTATTTTTTATCACAACACAAATTACTTATATATATGAATTTTCAAGCGTGCCTAGATTACTAGCTATTTATAATGCATATATCTATCGGCTCTTCTACATATAGCCTAACTAGGTTTAAATTAAATAACCATAATTTTAATTAATGAGCCGAAATGTGGACCTAAGAAAATAATTAAAACAAATAATATAAATTTTGTGACCGTTACGTAGGCTATTAACTTAAGTCAAATATTAATGCCGCAGAATTTACTCACTTGTCTGCATGCGTAGTGAATAAAATATAGAATTATGGTCCCTATAAAAGTTAATACATACGGCATACCTAACCAGCTTGGCAGTTGAATTCTAATTCTAATAGTTATTTAATAAAGAATAAATTTATGACTGGTGTGAATAAATTTAAAGTGGTTTCATTTCTCATTTCAAATTCAATTAAATATTCATGATAATAAAAATAAAAAAAAGCACCAAACTAGTTTTTCTCTCTTTTCTTTTTCTTTTTTTTTTTAAAATTGTTTTAAGCTACCAAACTTGGATTGTAAAATGAACTAAACTCAACAATATTTTATGCCACTATATAAACTAATTTTTACCAGAAGACAATGATGAAAAGATACTGTATTCCTTTTGTCTTTATTGACAATTTTCCACATCAACAACAGGGGAAAGTTGACATTAGGCTACAAGTAAATTAAATCAAGGAAAAAAAAAAGAGATATTGAAAGCATCTAACTTTACTTGGAAATGAAGACACAAAGATAACGAGCATGATGAAATGAATACCAAAATATAAATATTATTAGCTCAAAATGCTGAATTATATTTACACCATTTCATTTTTTTCCCAAGAATTTGACTTGATTTGCTGCTTATCTTCATATTGATGTCACATAAGCCAAACAAAATTAAGAGAATATCATATTGGATTTACAAACTCTGACCATGCACTAATTAACTATATATAGTAGTCACTAAAATCTAAACAAAACCAAAGAAAAATGATGAAAAATGCGTAGCAATATGAAATAAGGCAATTAAAATTTTCTCCTCCTTATGTAATATATATATATTCAGACCATCAATCCGTTCTTCTCAAAGATCCTCGCCGGAACAGCGAAACGAGCTGAAAATGAACGGGAGAGATCGTCCGGATCGGCCCAAATCGACCCCTCGTCGAAGTTCTGCGAATAAGAGTAAGGATCATAAGTGAATCTCATGGAGTTTGAGCAATGGAACATTCTCTTCTTCTCTTTCTTGATCTTCTTCCACAGTTGCATCCAAATCGGAGCAGCAGCTTTTGATCTTGTTAACGGTAAATTATTCGACACGAATCGGTCGTAGTTCCGAATGGAGTACTGGCTTCTTGGCCAGCATATATGTTCCTCATTGGTGCTGGCAGGGAAATCCCATGTTTCTTGATCCATTTAATGAACAGAAACAAAGTCGAGTGTGTGTGTTTGTGTGTGTGTTTTTTGAGGGGTAGAGTGGTGCTATACCTTTGGATTTGGCTTATTTATAATTGGATCATGATAGGGTTTTCTCTATTCCATTAACGTTTGATGAGTCATATTTCTTGGTTTATGTGCAAAACATGCATGGTCCACATAGAAAGGAATCGAACACAAAAAATATTTTAAATTGGGCCTGATTATATTTTGTAATATTATTTGGAAAAATTACAATTTTTGTTCTGTATATTTATCATTTTACGATTTTAGTCTTCTATGTTTTCATATTTCAGTTTTAGTTCTACATATTCTGATTTTTGGCAATTTCGATCTTTTTTATTCGAAAATGCTTACGTGGCACTGTACACATCAGCTCCACATCAACGCCACATCGGAAAAGGACTAAAATTGCCCAAAAAAAAAGAAAGATAGTGAACTAAAACTGAAATCTGAAAATATAAAGGACCAAAATTACAAAGTAACAAATATACGGGACCAAAAAAACAATTTTCCAATGTTATTTTATAGAAAGGGTGAATGTTTATATAATTTGAATAAATTAACATATATAATATTAATAATAAATAAGGGTGAGTACTCTCTTTGATCAGAGTATTTAGTCATCTAACTTTGGTCAACTTTTTAACTTGAAAAATGATATTTGTAGTGTATTTCATTTTTTTAAAAGTTTGCCCGTATCTAAGTAACAAAATAGTAATATATAGAGGGGATTAACGTTGTAGTTCAAGCTATAATCATAATGGTACAAATTATCCTAAAAAAAGTCTTTACAGTTGATCATGACATGCTTTGTCACATAATTAACACTATAAATATTATTCATACTATTCGTGTATTGAGATATAGACCATTAGATATTGATATTATCTAATCAAACGGTAGTAAATGAATGCCATGTGACTTTTCAGCATAGACAATTTGGTCATGTGCTTTAGTCAAATTTGGTTTCAAAAAAGCATAAAGTAACCTGTGGAATTAATGTGGATGATCAAATCTTACTATGTGAAAGATTCTTTTTATTTAAAAAGGAGCGGTGTTGCATGGGAATGGCAAGTTTTCAACGTGACAATGTCATCTGAGGTTAAAAATAACGTCGATACATCACATAGTGATGTGTAAAATATTGATACATCGTGTAATATGACCATAACACTTCTGATTGTTGTTGAAAATTGAAAATAATTTTAGATGGACAAGTCAAAATTTGGGAAAATATAATGTATAATTTTTGAACGTTTCGATTTATATACTATCTAATTTGAACCGTTTATAATACATAATTTTAATGTCATGATACTATCAATATTGTAAATTCACTACTCGCACACAATTGTCTCAATTTTATATCTTATCGAAGTTTAAATCATGATCAGCTCCTCACACAGAAATTACATACAAAACAATATGAATGTCTCCAATTCCTTGTGGTAAGACTAATTAATACACGTAAAAAAAGGTTATTATATATATAGTGATCACATTCCAAGAGCCAGTATTAAAATGTAATTCTTCTTATTAATTAGTACTATATTATATTAGTCTAAAAAAGAAATTGGTGCAC
The DNA here is from genome assembly GCF_033568475.1 of Henckelia pumila. Classification (NCBI taxonomy): domain Eukaryota; kingdom Viridiplantae; phylum Streptophyta; class Magnoliopsida; order Lamiales; family Gesneriaceae; genus Henckelia; species Henckelia pumila. The sequence continues at coordinate 147,346,779 of NC_133123.1, read as the reverse complement.
TTTCACTTACTTTTATGATAAAATTATTATACTAGTTTTTGGCTAAGGAGTCAAATAGTCACATCCGAATAAGTGAAACTACAAAAATGTCCCTAAACTTTAGGGATATTTTTTTGTCTACGCACTGGGATGGCATTTAATAGGCCAATCCATTATTCTCGTGATCTATCTTTTCCCAATTCCCTAGTAAAAAGTAGGGGGAAAAGAAAAAGAAAAAAGAGATTCAATCTCATACATAATTTATCTGAGTCTCATTCACATGTTCAAATGGAATTTATATAAATGTATAGGAATTAACGTTTGTTATTTCATCAAAAATCATATAAACGATATAATTTTTTAAAACGTACACTAACCCGAACACAAAGTTTTGATTGCTCTCCAAATAACGATAGTTATTATACCCCAAAATATCTTTTCATCAATTTTTCAACTACTCACTCAACACCCGAATTAACGGAGGGAATGTTATGGATGGTCGTTGCAACAACTCGATTTTGATACTATGTTGCGTATTAAACGGAAAGTTAGATCCTATCTATACAGACACTGCATTGACATAGATCTAACGGTGTACATTTACCGATAAATGTGGGGTTAATTATTTTTTAGTGAACCCCACATGTATTGATAAATGAGAACACTTAGATCTATCATGAGAGTAATGCCTCTAAAGGTAGGTTGAAATGAACCGTATTAAACAATGGCTGAATGAACATAATTTTTAAAAAAAAAAAAAAAATTATACAGTATTCTTTACTTTCATAACCAAGAAAATCATTAATCAAAGTCAAATAACCTTGAGAATTTTATTTTTTTGAAAAATCGAGCTAACCCATATAAATAATTCTTTTTAATATTATTTTACCCAAATAAGTTGGAGTTGACCTTTGATTTATTATCAATTTATCATTGGTATTATTTGGATTGGCCCCAAATTTAATACTTTGTTTTCCTCTAGTTTAACCATGTCTCGATACTAGCTTAATGGGACCACCTCAATCTTGGTTTCTTTAATTTTGGACCTGGCTCTACTGTGTCTGTATCAATGTATGTAAAGACCATATGGGCTTTGCAGGCCCACACCATTGGAACCATAAAATTAACGAGCCCACCACATCATTCTCCGCAGCCCAATTTAGATTGTATGTACCTAATACTTGTGTGTCCCTCGACTCGAATCATTGCGTAACAATTCACAAATCATTTTCCTTTTTACGCGAATGGAAAATTATTGTGCAGACTTTTTAATGAAACAAAATCCCAAACTATTATTGAATCACACACATACTTTTTCTCCTCCTCCCTCCTTCCATTGCTTTAACGTCCTTCCGACACAACCCCAATGATTCTCCCTTTCTTATAGGGACAAGAAAATTTTTGAAACAGAGGAAAACATGTGTCACCCAAGTTCATGTTTGCCCCGTGCTTACCACAAGACCAACCCCAACCGGCTATCGATGCCAATAACTCCATCGGCATCGCCGGAAAGGGTTGATAGAGGTGTCCGATTGGCCGAGAGAGCCAGCAGAGACCGTGGGAAGGTAATCACGTGCCTGTGTTCACCGACGAGCCATCCAGGGTCGTTCCGGTGCAGGCATCATCGTGGAGAATATCAGTGGGTTAGGTCCAAGTTTCATTGATTTTTATTTGCTATGATGCGGTTGTACAAATCAACACATATGATCAATAAAATGCTAGTATGATATAAATAGTTCGAACTCTTACAGTGTCTGTTAATTGTTACATTTCCCTGAAATGGAAACTCGCATCTGAAACCAGTCGAAAACATATACACCGTGGAACCTCCGGTCTCGGTCGCGCAATCTCCCCTACTACAACTGGCAAGGAATGTAAATTAGTCTAACAAACAAAAACACGAAAGGAAAGAGTGATTGGACATAATGGTCTTAGACATAAATCTGTTGATACAACAACAAAGGTCCTGGGAATCCTGTGCTTGTTACCACAGTAGTTGTAATGGCAAGTTTGGCACATAATGTTTCGAAATTTAACACTAAACATCAAGAATTACATACCCTTTATCCTACATTTGTCCCAATTATAAGATCATGATCAATGGGAACATTATGAAATCAGTAGAGTTAAAAGTCTACCTCAGGATAGCAATTCTGCGAACTAATTGTTTGGTTGCTTGTATCTGCAACGACTTCGCACGATATCGTCGCCTGTATCAAATTGCAAATTACACACATTATGATATGGTATCAACTCCACAAGAAACTGTGAAGTGAATTGATAAATGGAATCGATGGTTGTAAGATGAGTCGAGCCGGCCCACGAACTCAAAACTTTGATATATCCAGCTCAATATATAACAGAAGTACAGAAGGATAATGAATGATTATGGAAAAATGAAAACTTTTCCAAGGAATACATCAAAATTTTACCTTCAGAGGCAAGTCGAAGAAGAAAAGCTTGAGCTTTCCGCCGATTTTCGACTCCGTGTCGAAAGTGATCTCACCCTCCGCCACATCCTTCACCAACGTAACCACGTCGCTCAAGATCTCCACCGCGTCCAGATCGAGCGTTGCGTTCACGTACGAAGAGCTGCGGGCCTTCACTTTCCCGCCCTCCGAGGTGGCATTCCCCAGGTTCTGCCCCCTGTACCCGATCGTGACATTCACCCAATCGTAGTCGACGGAGTAGAAATCCCGGTTCCGAACTCTAACGGTGAGGTTCAGCTTCACGTCGAGTGAGATTTCGGGAAGCGCGTGGAAGCTGAGGCCGTTCAGTTTGAGGTGGACGATGGAGAGCTGGGGCTTGGACGGCCAGAGGAGGACCAAGGCGGCGACGAGGAAGATGAACACGACGGCGCAGGAGATTACGCCGCAGCGGCATGATCTACGGAGTACACCGCGGTGGTAGACCGGCGGATGTGGAGGCAGAACGTCGACGTATTGGGATGACAGCGGCTGGCTCTCGGAGAGGAGAGCCTGGTGGAACGACGACGTGTCGTAATGTTCCGGTTCCGCCATTTGTTTTGAAACAATCCGAAGTTTCTCTAAAGTTAACGTTCCTGCAATTTCCCCCGGTTGAACTAAACTCGTGTTTTGCTAAGATACTACTCAAGAAATTTAGGACAAGCTGAGATTAAAACATACGACTGTAGGGATAACACCAAATTTGTAACATGTGGAGTTTTGAGATTGAACAAAGATTTTTTTGTTGTCGAGCTATAGAGTGGTGACACGTTTCCTATATTTAATTTAAATGTGGTAAAAACGTGTTATCCGAGACACGTTTACATAACACAATATATAATACTTTGAAAATGTGAACCAAACGAAAACGGACACGACCTCGACCTATTTTTTTTAACTTAAAATATTCAAATATTCCAAGTTTTCAAAGGCCTTTCTGGATTCTTCGACACCAGCAAATTCAATTGCGGTTTATTTGATGTGAAAATGAACCGAACTTGAGCCGATTTCGAACCTATTCTATTCGAAAGTATCATTGATTCGTGTGAGTAATCCATACTTTTAGCTTGAATACAAGATTTACTTCAAATGAGGTAAAATTAAATATATATAGTAGCCACCTTTCAATTGTACAACTTTACTACTTACATGCATGAACAAGAGACCAATGTACTTTCGCAAGTCCTACTTCTACTTCACAACAAAATGTTAATACATAAAAATACATAGAAAGAACAATTTAAACAAAGAATACAAGTGGGAAAAAAAAAAATCTTGCCTTCCATCATGCCTGATTCCTGTTCTCCCCATGTGCGATGGACCTCAAGTTATTGTACATATCCGAGCAAGCGAGGGAGAAATCTGACAGTGCCCGGAAAAGTGAAGGAAATTGGCTTTTCAGGCTATTCAGAGACTTCTGTCTAACTTGAACACAGTGCTTCAAGTAAGCTTCCTCTTCGTGTTCTAGTTTCTGCTCCGCTGCTTCCACGATTAACTTACGTTCAGTATAGAGATCTCTATCCTGCGCCCTGTCCGGATCCATTTCATCCGGGGGTGTTCTCTTTTGCATGTACTTGTTATACCAATTGTCAAAATCCTGTTTCTTTCTTAAAAGGTCTTTCCTAGAATCTGCACATCTTTTTCGAAACTCCATCTCCTCTTTTTGGTATAGCCATATGGTCTCCATAGTGGCAGCAAAGTTCATGATGGCGGCTTTTGCTGCTTGGTCATGAGATTTATCGAGATAACCATTCCACGCTTGGACAAGCTTCAGTATCGGCGGATTTGGAGATCTACCTGGAGACGAGGCTTTCTCGTTCAGGTTTGTATCTATGGGAATAAGGTTTAGCTTCAACCAACCGTGGATAGCTTTAATGTATTCTCTTTGTTGGGTCATTAGTTCGTCCACATTCAAATGCCAGTCCCGAATAACGCCTACTAACTCGCGTGTCCGCTCAAAGTGGTGGTCACTAGTCTCCTTAGGAGATTGAGAGTCACCAAGCAATCTTAAAGCTTGTACAATCTCGGATTTTCTTTCATGGTGTGCTCTCATCGTCTCCCACATTGCTGCCAACCTATTAGTTCACTCAAAAAATCAAAGAAATCTACTATTCAAAACAAGTCAAAAGATTGAATGGAGAAATTAAATTTTGTAATACAAGTGTTTTTAGCAACTCACCCATCAACAAGGGCGACGAGTTTGGGATAGAGCTGTTCGTCACGCAAGCGGTTAATTTCTGAGACAGTGGAGTCCATGGATTGCATGTCAACAATGTATCTTGTGTGCAGATGGCTGACTGCTGCTTTCATTCTCTCTAACCCTTCCAAGTTTGAACCACGTTGTTTCAGCTTGTTTAACTGGTTGACCTTTTTCTTATATTCAAGCTTCATCTGTTCGCCTGCCTGTGAGAATAACAGACAATAGAAGTGTTCATAAACACAGATGATAATGCGTTGAGAAAGACCATAGGATGAAATAAAATCATTTAAACAGTAGAAGCAAGGTATTAAATATTTGTTTCAATACATATTTCAGCAGAATTATTCATATTAAGTTTGAGGATATACAAAATATATGTTCCCCATTTTGGGAAATCATGGAAATTTACAGATATATGACGATAATAAAACCCTCTAACTATGTAATAATTATTTTTTAAAACACTTGCGATTAGCGACGCATCTTGTAAGTGTTTTCTAATCAGATAGATAAAAATCTGTTTTAGTAATGGTGAAACTATGCAAGTTCTTGTCATTTGTTCCCTCTCCTACGAAATTTCAAAGAAAATTTTGAAAAAGTGTTTGAAAGGTGAATTTCATTTCAGCAGATCAAGAAACACAACATTTGGAAATTCGAAGAAAAATTTAAAACAGTGTGCTTGAAATTTCAGTCGAAATTTTGGAATTTCGAAGAATATTTAAAAGAATCGGCCTGATTTTATAACTAAGCATCCGACCAGATTAGGAAAATGTTTAAAAGAGGACACAATTAAACTAGAGATATGAAAGACTATATACCTTCACTTCATCATAAAGCTTTTTCTCCCATGCCAGCAATTTGTCCAAAACCGTTGCATGTGTTTCTTGCTCTTCTGAATCAAAATCATCTGCACCATCATTTTCGGTGGACAAACCTTTGAATGACCTATTCCATGTGATGACACGCATGACCCTCTCTGAATGATTAATATGACCTGCTAAGCAAGGATTTAGAACTTAGCATCCGCTTGAAATTCCATTGCTAATCCAAACTCAACTATTCAAAGATGTTGTCAACTAGTCATTGAGGAATCATCCTCAAAAGAATGTTCTGATCATAGTAGTTAGAGGTGCACATTCCATAAATGCACAAGCATGGGCATCGTAGAGCTTAAGAACCAAGTCGGGTATTATAATATTAAAATTAAAATAATCTGAATCAAATATTTAGATTGTATGTTATTTAATGATAGTAAAACAGTCATTACCAGTATATCAATCATGCTGAGAGGGCACCTAAACCTTTAAATTCGCTAAGCAGCATGCTTCAGTATTAAGCTCTAAGATTCATTTAAATGCTTGGCCTTGGTTTGCATCTAAGCACAAGGTCTGAGTTTCGTTACGCCCTGAGCCTAAACACATGCTTTTTGGACTTTTAAGAACCATGTCCCCTGATTAGGAAACAATATCAACGCTTAAACATATGATTCACAATGAGCGAATAAATCTTCCCCTGAGAACCACTCACGAAAATATCAGATTCAAATCTTTGTACTTCTAGATCAATTTAGACTATGCTGCAATGATCCCGTACCTCTTTTTCGTAAAGACTTACAAGGAACCACATTGGAGAAAACCATTTTTACAAGAATCATAAGATCACAATAACATCGCATCCCATTAAACAAAAGCTAACATTTGAGCGTATACCTCTCTTGTCAGCAAAATTTGAATGGTAATGCAAGCGTGTCGCCTCCAGCATTCGAGAAACCTCATGAGAACTCTCTGAAGCCTTGAGGAAACAATCATCCATATCAGTAAATATCTGCACCAGGTTCAAATTACTCCCTCCGCTGCTCTTTTTCACTGGCGGTAGAACAACTTGTTTCCCTTTCTTCACGACCTTCGTTGTAGTCAGCGCCTCTTCCGGTGGCGGCGGCTTTGGGGGAAGCTCGCTCACCTTCTCCATCACTTCCACCGTCGCCACTTTCGAAACTCTATCCATTTCGCTTCTTTTAGCCCTTTCGTAGGCCATCTTTCGCTCGATTTCCTCCTGCGCAACGTGATTCTCCTCCACCTCTCCTAGTGTGGGACCTGGCAAGGGTTCCATTGGGAAGAAGTAATCCCACCGCAACATCCCCTTGTTATCTGGAGGCGGAATCTGCTGCTGCTGCTGTTCCAGCGGCTGATGCATAGCATCACCTGCAATAACCTCAGGGGACGAAAGGGCAACTCTTCTCCCACTCTTGCTGCTCCGGTGCCTCAAGCCATGACTGCTTTCACTGTCCTTATCATCCTCTTCATCGTTTACTTCCTCGATGATGGGATCATCGGAATGCTTATTCTCAGGCCGGGAAATCGAAAACTCAGGCATCGTGTTAGCCCGTTGGAGGGGAGCGGCGGTGTTGAATGATGGGGGGAGGGGAGGTGGAGGGACGAGGAAGTTATCGTACGGGATTGGAGGAGGGGTGGCGCTGGTACCACTGGAGGATGCGGCCGAAGGGTCCACGGCGGATGCGGACGGGAAAACAACTTCTCCGTGAGCAAAGTCGCTGAGGGACGCGCCGGAGTTCTTCAAAGACATGGCGTGCGCTGAATGGGCGGCGGCGAATTTGTTCCGCGCGATCACCGCCTGCTTCATGAACTGCCTGCGATCTCTGCATCGAAGCACAGCTTCCTCGTTCTCGATCTTCGATTCCGTGCAGCCCATTGAAACCTTAATCCCCAATCAAATCAAAATCCACCCAATCAATTCATAGTTGAACGAATAAAGATCGGATCTTTTTCCCTTCAAACTCCGGTTTCGAGCTGTATCAAGGAGTATTCACGATGAAGAAAGAAGCTTTCGTCGAAAAGCTGACAGTGATGCGTGTAGATTACGAAGGTGGAAAAAGGAAGAACGAAGAATTTAGGATTTCCCCTTTTCACCAATAAAATATAAGCTGATAAGAATTTGGCGATGGTGGGGAAAATGACAAATATCGTGGTTAACTGAAATTCTTGGGCAGTAACTTCGATTTTTACACGGCTGGTGGAGCTGTTGATTTTGAGAGGAGGTTAACGGAGTTATATTCGCGGCGGCGCCGACCTGTGACGACGGCGGGCCCGGCTTGACGAGCTGAGGAGGCATTGCGTGTCGATAGGGACAGCTGGTGGACGCTAACGAGGAAAAATATGAAATCTTGTCAAGTTGTCATGCGTATGTCTGTCTGTTGGGTGACTAGGATTTTGGCGGCCAGTTAACAATATCTCATAAATAATATCTAAATCATTTATTTAGGGCAAAAACTCCTATAAAACGGTCTCATGGGTCATTTTTGTGAGACGGATTTGTTATTTGGGTAACCCATGAAAAAGTATTACTTTTTATGCCAAAAGTATTACTTTTTATTGCAAATATGGGTAAAATTGACCCGTCTCATTTGTGAAACCGTCTCACAGGAGACCTACTTTTTATTTAGAAGTCGATATCCTAATATATATATATATATGTATAATTAATATTATAGGATTGAAATGACAAGTTGTTGAATCTTGTTAACATAATAGTACAGAAAATGATGATGTGAAGTTGAATTTTTTTTAAAAAAGAAACATTTTCCAGTGGGTGATGGTAGCTTGGACATTAATTTTGATGACGAAATGGAAATGTTGAGATTGAGATTTTGATCAAGCTATTGAAATTAGAAGCTTCTGAAGGAGTATAGGGGTAAACGACGCAAAATATACACTAAAATTGTTTTTTATTTTAATAAAAGAAAAACACACAAAAATGTGAGAATAAACTAAACCAATATCTCATAGGAACGGTTGCTTTTCTCTGAAATCTCGATATCATTTCCAATTTAGTTTCCACATTAATGTGTGCAAACAATTTTCTTCTTCCATTTTTTTTAATATGTGCGGTAAACCAATTGCAATATAAATAGCTTTTATAATCGTTTTTGATGATATATATGTGTGGCCATGTGCATGCAATGAAACACCAATTTCTTTTCGCAACAAAATTTACGCCTAAGTTATCCGTAGGCTTTGGTACATCATCTAAGAGGCCATTTAACAAACACACAAAGTGTCGGGTAATGGAGAAATCAACAAGGAGCTATCGAATAATGGTCACAACAATTCTCAAATTTAATTCAAATATTCACCTATGTTCACTCGTCCCTGGACTATGAATCCCTTGTAAATATAGCTAGCTTCCACTTCCTGGAAACGATCTTGGTCTATTTCCTCCACGGCCGTGATTGATTCCTAGAACGCGATCTTAAGCCATCCACATTTAAGTAAAACACGCACCAGAAGTTCACACGATCATGTCTTTAACGGGGCCTTCTTCTCACGGTCGGAAATTCGAGCAGGGGCATTGGAGTGCGACTTAAACCGGCCCCTACCTCCTCCATCGTCCTTTTCCTGCATAAAGATAAGTCGGTGCTTATATCTAAATTTCAAAAAATAATTGAGGGTTCAGCTATTTATATGAACCAAAAAATTTGACACATCACATCTAAAGAATATCAAGTGTGCGGTTTGGAAAATACAAAAAGATGACAGTACAACTTTGAGCTGCGAAAAAGTGGCGTGCCATAACTGAGTTAGACAATATTGATGGCATTCACCGTATAGATGAACATGCTTCTATGTTTAAGCTTCCTTCAAGATTCTCCCCTTTGTCATCCCAAATTTCCAATGTACAGAACAATTTACAGCTTTTTCTAATCACAGCATCAAGAGTTTAAATACAAATAAAGTACGACGGAATCAGGAGACATCCACAACTAGTTTGGAACAGTCGTTTTTCTGTCAATGGTTCTCTATATATGCATTCATGATCGTATTAAAGAGGTTGCTTTTATTAAGAGAGGACTACAATGCTATAGTAGCCCTTCAATTTTGGTCATGTTGCATCGAAAAAAGAGATAATTATGTGACAAAACAAACTCGCCATAGGATAAGCTTTAGTCCATTACCTTTTTCTTAACTATCTGTACTACATCCTCGTCCTGAAGAGAATGACTAAGACCACAATGTTGTGGATAGTGCCTTGCACTCACACCCCAAACTAGAACGTACTTTACGTCCTTTATCAGGCTCCGGTGAATATGGTTACAAAAATCTTCAACTGTGCAGCCGCCTCTTCCCTGAAATAAAATAAAATAAAATGCAATAAAGATTATAATATCCATTCCAAAAAGAGAATTAACGTACACATTAATGTAACAGAAATATATAGAACTTGGGCCGTAAAATAGGTTCAGTAGAGGGGAACACAAATATAGAAAGTGGATTATTGATTGAGAAAAAACATACAGCAGAAAGGACAACTGGATCAGAGAAGTCTGGTTGTTGGCCCTGAGGCTTTGTATATATTCTGACAAGACCCATCTCTTCCCACATTTTTGCAAGCAGTCGGTCCAGATTAAGCTGTTGAAGCAACAAAAGCACATAATTACAAAGAAACCGATAGTGAATTGTTGGACCCAATTTAAGTTCCTATGGAAACACTAATAAATGTCGAATGGCTATCGTCTAAAAAACAACACATGTCTGGCATGTGTCAAACATGGTGTTCTAAAGATTTACATACCTTCAAGTTGCAGCTTATAACAACTGAACTTGGCTGTCGTGCTAATCTATCCACGTCATCAATGCCGACCACATCTATCTTGTTATAGACATATATGCATTTCATGTACTTACGATTCCCCTCAATAACATCAATGAGATCATCGACCGTGGCATCTTCGCGAAACAAAACCTTAGACAACCAACATGAAACCCAAAATTGTCAACTGAAATCTCGGCCCAAGGTAATTGTTAATTTTCATAGGTTACAACTATAAATAACATCCCAGCCTGCCCCATACATGGTCAAATTCACATAACCACAAGTATTACACACGTATTGCCTAGTGACTTGAAGTTTTGAGAAGCTCAGTACATGAAATCTTATCAGCAAGAAAAAGTAGTAGAAAGATCATCAGAAGCCACAAGCCACCATATGACTATGACTTGTTCACTCTTTAACTTTTTGTCAACATGGAACATGGAATTGCATTGCATACATAAATAAGGAAAATAAATATTAAAGAAAGTAAATGATTTGTGATAAAGGATAACTAAAAAGAGTAAATTTACAGAACTTATAATCATGCCACAGAGAGAATGTAGGGAAGGGAGAGTGAGTACCTCAGCATTGTGAATCTTGTACTCATGTAGTATTTGATAGCAAAGCTTCTCGTCCACATGAGTCAATGCCAATGTGCTATTAAAAGAAATCCCTCCTGTTTTTTTCTTTTTGAAGTATATCTGTTGATGAGACAAGATCTAAAGCATGAGGCCAGATTCCTATTCACAATAATATGTAACAAAGTTGAACGCCAATAACATGCATTACTTGAGGTGGTCTTTTGTTTAAGCGCAAACCCACGGCTTCAAGCTCCTTCGTCAAGATCTGCCGATGCCCTTCACTCTAAAATTACAAATTTCGGTGAAAGGTGTCACACCCAGGGAAATGATTAAATAAAAAAGTTGCATAAATGGATTGTAGGTGAAAGTGTTACGGAGCAAAAGATGCCAAGTGAAATGATATTCCACGAGACTCGGAAAATCAGGCACACATGGTCAGTCACCATTTCTGAAAATGTCCACATAAATAATTTTTACATTCATGCAAAAATAAAACTCTTAGTCAATGCAAAATTGGCAAATACATTGCTCATGTCCAGGATGAAAAGAAGCACAAATCAAGGCAACCAGACAAAAAAGATAAAGGGCAATGAAGATGATCCTCTACGTGGAAGTCTTGTTCTCGCAGTTTTATTAGGAAACTACTATAGTGATCAAGAGATGTCGGCTACGGAATGATAAAAATCTACCACAGTATTCTGAAATATTATAAGCAGAATTGGATTTTTGTTTGTGATAAGCCATCAGCTCGTGCTACTCGTCACGTAAATGATTTCCATGTAACACCCCATAAATATAAATGATGATCTTAGCATATGAACGATGTGTGATCACAGATTACTCACAACTAACAGCATGCATACCATTGCATGGGTAAATTTATGAAACTACAAACATCTCACAAAATGTGGACCTCGACGTTAAATTAAATTCAGGATAAACAGCTGAATATACAATCATAAATATGTAATTTACAACACCCAAAATATCAATTTACGCTGTTATCAATTTCAATTATACGATGCTACTTCCTTTCCAATATGTGAGATGAAAACATGAATTAGGATAATACAATTTCACTATTGCAACTAAAATCAAATATTTTCAGCAGCCAAGATAGTATGTGTATGCTTTTCAAATAGGCAACTGATTATAATTGTAATTACTTTTGAAGCATCCAAAACCATCAGCACAATATCGGAAGATTTGGACACAGCGATAACCTGGCATAGATAAAAGAATTTTCTATCAGGGTTTAATTTATCAACATTTCTTTTAACATCACTGCTGTAACAATTGTTTTGTAGAATATTTATTGGTAAACAAAATTTTCACCTGCCTACCACGCCCCTTTCCTTCTGATGCACCTTCTATAATTCCAGGAAGATCGAGGAGCTGAATTTTAGTATCATTGTAGTGAATGATCCCAGGAATACAGGTAAGCGTGGTAAACTCATATGATGCAGCTTCTGAATGCGTACCCGTCAACATTGTCAAAAGTGTAGACTTTCCAACACTGAAATTAAAACCTTGTAACACACATCTCCAAAGAAGAATATGAAGGTAATGATATAGCTTCAGCTTTCAAAGTTAAAAATGCAATTCAAATTGGTAAGCTACATTTGTCACATCTAATATTAGCAACAAATTATATCATATCAAAAGAACAATTTCCGAGGGTTAAAAATGAAAAGGTAGCCATTGGACGAAGTTACAACAGTATAGAATGAGACAAGAACCATTTAAATACACTTAATAAATAATCAATTGCAAAATAATCCCCAAAGAGTCAACTATGTTAAGAAAAGTAGGATCCAATTTTAGAGTCAGAAACTCCAGCAATTTTCTTTTTCTTTCACTTTTTTCCAACACCTACAGTCCTTTCAAGTACTGAGAAAACAAACCTGGGAAAGCCTATCAGTGCAACACGTCCGTGGCCAAATTTTGTAACTTCAAAACCCTCCCCGGCTCCACTTGAACCCTGATCCATAATGAACAGCCATCAGAACGTGGCTTGCAAAACTTGATCAAGCCACCCAAACAAATAATTTAAGTAGGAAATTTTTTGAAAACTAAGAATACAGATATACAAATCAAGAAGTCGCATACTTTCGGCGGCTCCAATAATTGTGTCCTCAGCTTTGCAATCTTAGCTTTTAGCTGACCCAAGTGGTATTCTGTATGGTTAAAGTACCTCATCAGTATAAAGTTTTGATTTTTAAGGAACAAAGTCACCATGGCTATAATAAAAACCCAATCAAGCAACGGGAAAATAAAGAACAGAGACTACATAATCCGAATACAAATCAAGCTCAGTAAACTCAAATTCGAACCACCGATGACATAGTAAACAAAGATCAAGTGTAAAAAAAACCTGTTGCTTTATTTTTCTGCGTCCGGGCCATCTCAGCTTCAATTTCTTTGATCCTCTCGATGATCCCCATCCTGCCTCAGCTGCAATCATCCACAAAAACTTATATCATACATCAACTAATTATGCTTCAAAAAAACAATTACACGGACAAAGAATTGATCATGCAATAATCTGCATTCTTAATGAAACTCAAAACATAGATATGGGGAGATATTTTACTCGACGGAATGGTGAGATTCAGCAGATGATTTTTGATTGAGAAGGGCGGTGAATGATTCTTTATGCAGAAAGCGTGAGTAATTTGGGGGTAGGGTTCGGGTTGCTATTTAGCTTTACACGCCTTTCGCATTTTGAAGGGTGAAGTGTTCAACTTATCGTCCAATTTTTAAAATTCTGGAAATAAAAGTTTATAACAATTTTTTGGGATAATGCCCATTTTCGTCCCTCTTGTTTGTGACTTATCCAAAAATAGTCCCTCGACTTATCGGGCCGCTTAAATGGTCCTTCGTCTTTCATAAATTTTCCGCATTTGGTCCCTCCCGTCAACTCGACGTTAAATTTTCACGGTGATGAAGGCCCACATCCATATTTCTATCATTTTTCTCAAATTCTAACTCTTATCACGTGTTGCCCCAATTCAAAACCCTAGAACACACCATTTCTTCCAGCTGAGTTAGAAGATCGGGTCATCTCTTTCAAATCCAAATCTCGCTTAAGGTAAATGCTTGCATATATAATTATTTGGTAGAAGCTGCAGATTAAATTTGACTGAGATGAATATTCTAGCTAACACCTCACGAGTCAAAAATTACTTGATGGAAATTTGAGTTAGGATTTCTTTGGTTTTTGTGAAAATGGCAATTGAAGCCCAGAACTACCATAGGTATACATCTTGAAGGGAAATGGTGATGAGGTGGTTGCTGAATTGAGTCCCTTGATACCCACTTTTTTACTGTTCTACTCTGTTTTCTATCAAATTCATGTATTTTTTGCTCTATGTTTGATCTAGTACAACAGTTATTGTAATAAGTGAGAATAATATCAAACATGAAAATTTAATGAATTAAATTGTGGCTTAGTATTAGTTTATGCCAAAAAAAATGTTCTAGGCAGCCTGTTATATGATATAAAATTTCATGAATTAAATTGTTGTTATATGATATAAAATAATAGTTTGTTTACGGTGTAGGTGATTGTAACACCCGGTATTTTAAATACGTAAATCCGCCTGCATAATTAGGATATTTAATTATTTAAATTTATGATTTATGGGTTAAATAGTTATGTGAATTATTTATGCATGATTTAATTTATTTTTAAGCATTTAACCCATAATTAGTGATTTTTATGATTTTTAGTATTTTTATTATTTAATCGCGTAGACGGGACCGTGGACGGACGAGATGACGACTTTCTAGCCAAATTATTTTATGAGCCTTTTTGGAGCCTTAAAATATTATTTTGAGTTTTATTATCTCAAAATTTTAAGTATTTAATTTTATTTAATTTTAGGGGTCATTTTTATCCAAAATTAGCCAAAATATTGACTTTTTAGTATTTTTTAAAATTTCCCTAAATTATTATTTCGAGATTTATTTTATGTTATCAGATTTCTAAAGTTTAATTAAGAGTTTAAGTTGTTTATTAATTAATTAACCTATATTCTATTTGACACAAAAATTAAACCTAATCAACCTAAAAATCCTAGTAGCCGATTTCTTCACCCCTTAGCCGCCTCCACTCTCACAAAATCTTCATCTCCTTCGGCCAAGACCAGCTCCAAGAACACCATAGCCATTATTTCGAAGGTTCCAAGCAAGCCAAGGCATCCCGTCGTCGTCCCGTCGTCCCGAAGCCCGTCGTACACGCTTTTAGCTCTATAAATCGGTATTAAGGCATGTTTCTATTCACTTTTCAAACCTATATCAGTGTATGTATGCGTGTGGGTGTGTAACATCAGAATTTATCATTTGACAGCAAGCTTTTCGAATTTCCTTCACTAATGCTCTCGGTTTTGACATGTGTTGGTTCATGCTCACGTTTTTGTCATCCATGGCTTGAAGGGGGCTGCTGGCTAGGTCCTATGGGGTCCCTAGGATGTCTAGATGAGTCGGCCATGGTTGGGTTGGGGCTAGGAATCACGGCCGATCGGGTTTTCAGAAAGGAAACTGAGGCGCGCAGGCTAGGGTTTTTGGTGGAAGAGGGCTCGGTGTAGGCTAAGGGGGCAGCATGGGGTTCGGGCCAGGGTGTGGTTCGAACCGGCAGGACCCTGGGGAGGTCCTGCCGGCGGAGCTCCAGCCGGTCGTGGCCGGAGCAGGGCGGCAGCAGGCGTTGAAGGCCTGCTGCCCAAGCCTCGGCGGCCGAGAGGGGTAGGTAGGCTAGGGTTTCGGGTTCTAGGGTTTGAGGGTGTTCCGGGTCGGGTCTTGGGTCCGGGTCGGGTCTAAAATAATATGGGTTAAGTTAAGTGGGTCCGGGTCCGGGTTATTTTAATTGGGCTCGGGTATTTTTATTTTTAAGTTTTTAAGTTAATTAGGAGTTAAATGGACTAATTAAATTCCCAAAAATTTAATTAGTACCATTTAATTTATTTGGGTTACATTAAATTATTTTGGGTTATTTTATTTATTTTTGGGCTTTTAATAATTTTTATTTAAATTTTTAAGTTGGCCAGAAATTTTTATGGGCTTGGGAGCCCATGAAAGTTATTGGGCCTGTTAATGGGTTTTTGGGCCCATTGGGCCAGGGTCAGTGTTATTGGGCCTAATTTAGTCTTAATGGGCCAAGTCTTAAGTTAAGTTAATGAGCTTGAGTATAGGGCCAGCAGTCCAGGACCATCCATGAGAAAATTGCATGTGTCCTGATTATATATTTAATTATTTTTATGCATTTAAGTTATTTTAATATTTATATGTTAGTAAGAAAATTAAATTAAATATATATGAAGGACACCCAATTTATTTAAGTACATGCATTCATGAAATCAATTTTTATGCTATGATTTAATTTCTATGGTTGAGCAAATAAAATATTTTAGGTGGAAATTGAAGTAGTGTGGCCATTTATGTATGGGCAGTTTCTGCCATTTATGTATGGGCAGTTTTCTGCCATTTATGTATGGGTGGTTCGCCACCAGCCTCGTACGATGGTTTCTTAGACTGATCAGTCGCACTATGGGTCACACTTACGGATAGGACCATTCGATGTTAAGAAAATAAATGCTCAACAACTCTTGTATGTATGATATTATGTATGTTATGTATTTATTTAAGTAAGTTATGTTATGTAATTTTAAGCATGCTCATTCATGTATATGTATGTATTAGTATTAAATTGATTTAAATTATTTTAAACCCTTGTTAGTATGCATGTTGGGCCTCTAGGCTCACTACACTGATATGGTGCAGGTGAGTACGTAGAGGAGCAGGTTACTCCTACCGGTGGTGAGGATGTATGAGCAGCGCTGCAGTAGCCCCGTGACCGTGACAGCCTCTGAGTCACCGTACATGATGTCATATGATACATTTGGAATATTTTAAGGGTTGATGTTTTTGGATATTTTATTAAATATTTTTAGTGCATGCACTCTTTTATTTATTTTATTTATGCAGTATATTTTTAATTCTAGGGTTGACTCAGATGTTTAATTATTTTAAAGAATGCATTTTTATTTAAGTATTTAATTGTTTATTTATTTAGTCATGTATTTATTTTAAGTATTTTATTCTGTGCATATATGTATGGGCATATATGTACATATTTTATTTAGTAGTAAAAAAAAAAAAAAAAAAAATTTCCGCATATTTATTTATTATAGAGTTAGGGTCGTTTCAGTGATTTTCCTTATTTTCAACATGAGAGGAAACAATCTGCTGTTGAATATCATGGAGGCAAACATCTCTCAATAGTTTATAAGCAGCATTTGCAAAATTATGGCTAGACGAAGCACCCATTCTCTAAGTTTCACGCCAAATTATGGTAATTTTTTCTGCACGATATTAATTTTTGTATTACTTTATTATACACAGTATTAATTTAGTTAGCAAAAAAAGTTTATCCGTTGTATTATGGTTTGAAATTCAGTACCTGTATTTTTTCCAGGTGTGATGGGAGAACCTACATGTTTCACACTAAAATTATATTACGGTGGTACGATGGAAACAATTCGCAAAAAAAAAGTGTACAAAGGTGGTAATATTGAATACTTCGACTTCGTTGATCTGGATAAGTTGGGGATAATTGAACTTCGTGGGTATGCAAAAGAGTTGGGATTTACAGATGAGAATAGTTTCAAGCTCTGGCACAAGCTCGGGAAAAGTTTAACCAAAGGGAGATATTTGGAAAATGATGTTGGTGTGCTTGAAATTAAGGATCATATCCCACATAACTTTGAAGTTGAAGTTTACATGGAACATGTTGAAGTAGCTACAAATAATCAGAAAGATGCAACCACTCAAGACGGTGCAAATGGTTTTCATGATAGTGATTTTGAATTTGAGGAAGAAGTTCAGTTAGCGGAGAATCTGAAGAATCATGCTGCTGAAAATTTGAAAGGGAAAAATGTAGTGGAAGATGTTGGAATTTCGGATGACTTGCTGTCTAGGATGGGGCAGGATGAAGGGGATTATGACTGTCTAGAAAGTGATGGTTTTGGGAGTGCTCTTGAATCTGATGAGGACGATGCACCAACCTTTCCAATGTATGACCCTATTGAAGATTCTAAAAATCCTGATTTGAAGCTCGGTATGATATTCAGTTCAAAGAATGAGGCCAAATTTGCAATAGAGAGTCATTGTATCAGACGAGGACGTACAGTGAAGTTTGTAAAGAATGACAACAAAAGAATTCGTGGTATATGCATCAATGAAAGTTGTAATTGGTGTATTCTTTGTTCACCAATGAATAAAGACTCATGTTGGCAAATAAAAACATTTATCCCCGAGCATGACAATTGCTATTGGCACAGCAAGAACAAAAGCATCAAAGCAGGCTGGTTGGGATCTACTTTTGAAAAGAAATTCAAGTCAAATCCTAAGTTAGGTACCAGCGAGTTCAAAGTCGAGGTAGAAAACACTTTGAACACAACTATTTCATATAAGCAAGCTTATTTGGCTAAGAAAAAAGCAATGAAACTAGTTGAGGGCAGCATACAAGAACAATTTAGCCGAATAAGAGATTATTGCTCTGAATTAAAGAGGACTGACGAAGGTGCTTCTGTAATTCTGAAATTGACAGAAGATGATGATGGGCCAAGATTTCAAAGACTTTATGTTTGTTTCTCGGCATGCAAAGATGGTTTCAAGGATGCATGTAGGCCCGTGATTGGTGTGGATGGTTGTTTTCTGAAAACAAAGACAGGGGGGCAGTTATTAGCGGCAGTTGGCCTAGATCCTAACAATAATATTTTTCCTATTGCTTATGCCTTGGTTGAAGGAGAGAGTAAGGACAGTTGGGTGTGGTTTCTTCGGTTGTTAGATAAAGATATCGGCTTTGAAAATCAGCATGGCTGGACATTTATGTCCGACAAACAAAAAGGATTGATTCCTGCCTTCGAGAGTTTGTATCCCGATGCTGAAAACAGATTTTGTGTTAGGCATCTCTTGAGCAACATGAAAGCTGCTGCTTTTAGAGGTGTGGCAATTGAAAATGCTCTTTGGGCTGCAGCAAGAGCAACAAGAGTTGAAGAGTTCAAAAGACGCATGAAAGATTTGAAGAAGATTGATGGAAATGCATATGCATGGTTGGCCAAAAAACCTGAACATCACTGGTGCAAGGCATTCTTTAGCACCATCCCCAAATGTGACATACTTTTGAACAATATGTGTGAATGTTTCAACAGTATGATTTTAGAGGCTAGAGAGAAGGCAATAATTCCAATGTTCGAATCGATTAGAAATATGTTGATGGTCAGATTTCAGTTGAACAGGTCAAAGGCAGAGAAGTGGGATGGTGCAATATGCCCAAAGATTAAAGTAGTGATGGCAAAGAATTGCAAGGATGCGACTACGTTTAGACCGATGATGGCTGATGAGATGCATTTTCAGATCTCTGGTCCACGCAATCAGCATTCTGTTGACCTAAGTAAAATGAGTTGCAGCTGTAGAAGATGGGAAATGACTGGGATTCCATGTCCACATGCTATATGTGCTATGTGGTGCAAAAGAGAAAATCCAGAGGCTAATGTGCATCGTTATTATAGCATTGAAGCATACAAACGATGTTATGCAAGGTCAATCATGCCAATAAATGGACCAGAGTTGTGGCCTTCATGTGACTTAATCCCCCCCTTACCACCAATTTATAAGGAAAGAGTTGGTAGGCCAGCGAAGTTGCGAAGAAGGGAACCTGATGAAGTACCAGCTTCAAACCAAACAAAGCTGAAAGAGATAAAAAAAAAACAACAAATGCAAGCGATGTGGTGGATTTGGCCATAACCAGAGAAGTTGTACCAGACCTAGATCACCACAAAGTAAATTTGTGGAACAGGAACAAGCAATCCCACAAGAATGCAATGAAATGGAGCAAAACAAAAATGAAACAACATTGGAAGAATACAATGAAATGGATATTGGTGAGATGCAGTCAGCTCCACAGGGATGCAATGAAATGGAGAGCTGGGATGAAGCTTTAGAAGGAGATGATGATGAAAGATTCATATCTGATAAGGCAACAATGCGTGATGAACTGGCGTCGAAGAAACGAAAGAAATTACAGGTTTTTATGTTGATGTGTTTTTGAATTTTTAGTTTTATATGACACTAATATTTTATTTCCTTTCTGTTTTTACTGTATGGATCGATGATAACAGGTTATACGACAACAAGAAAGTGGGATCAATATTTCTGGTAATTCGAAGGCCGTATTTTCAATCAATGTAAGTGTTTTATATATTGAAGTTTATGATTGAACTAGGAGCATTCTTTGATGATTGAACTAGGAATGAAATGTAAGAATGAGTTGAATTTGATGTAAATAGTATATTTGATGTAGCTTGAGTTTATAGCTTAGTTCTTTGATGATTGAACTAGGAATGAAATGTAAGAATGGCATAGGATCATGCTAGATTGATGTTATACTCTTTGTGCATGTTCTAGACTTGAATTTTCTGTTTCAACATTGAGAAAATGAGGTGTAGATGGAATGGACAGCAACATCAATCTGCTGATTATTTTTGTTCGAAAAGAGCATGTCAGGATCAGTGCCAGAATGGACCATAATATGTTGTTTTTTTTCGGGCTATAAATGCTACGGTTTTATGTATATATTCATTGGTTATATTTAATTTTTTTAAAAAAAATTCATGTGCCAGGTGAATTCAGTGGTGAAGAATGATTTCATTGTGAAAAATGGAAAGAATTTCGTGACATTATCTCATCTAAGAGCTTCATTGAATGATAAAAAGAAGACACCACCAACAGAGTCAAGCGGATATCGATTAGATCACCCTGTTACGAGGAGAAAACAACAGCATCAATCCAGTTAATGTGATGACATCGTTCCAAGATTATTGATGGGTTACGAAGAGGGTCTTTACCTTGGGACTAGTATTTTTTTTGTCAAAACTTGTACTTCGATTTACATCGTTTGCGAAGACGTTTGCATAAGTTAATGTATGAACTTGATACTAGTACTTTTTTGTGAAACTTGGATTTCAGTTTCCCAGAAGACAGTTTCATCTCTAATTGTTTTGGTTGCGATTTTGCGATTTCTTTGTTTTGGTAATTGTTATTGAAGTCACATCCTCATTTATATGTATTTCAGAAAGAAAAAAAACATTCGCACACAACATATTTTTTTCGTTGGAGCAAAAAAATATGTCACAATGATAACCATATTCATCAAGCATAATACGTAAATGTCTGCCTTCGACAAGTTGCAGACGAACAACAACTGGAAAGACAAGAATGAGATGTGAATCACCAAGCTTATTGATACCAATAACAACATAGTTTCTTAAACTTGCTAACATCATGCCAATACAAATTGAAAATTTCAAAGTACCAAGTCAATAACCATATTCATCAAGCATAAACACATGCTCGAGCAACTACATAAAATAAAAAATTCTCAAACACCTAGTCAATAAATAACCACATATGCTCGAGCAACTACCAAGTACCTTGTCAAAACATAACCATACAACTACTTCAACCATCATAAACACATAAACTAGAAGGATTCCGAAATCTGCCGCATCTTTTCAGTTATCTCCGAAATTCGAGAAGCATGCCTACGATTCTCCTGTTCTAATTCCAGTCGAGCAATTCGTAGCTGAGCTACTTTTTCATCATGGCTTGAAGTTGAACTTGCATATTTCTTCTTCTCATAATCGGTACCAGAGGCAGAGGTACCAGAGATAGAGGAAGAGGCTTCATCATGTCTCGAATTTGAACTTGAATATTTCTTCTTATTCCCGGTACTAGAGGAAGAGACGGCGGCGGCAGCGGTAGCAGCGGTAGCGGATGCGGCAGCAGTAGCAGTAGCGGCTGCGGCAACCTGTCTTTTCAAAAATGCGTCATACGCTTCAACAGCTTCTCTTCTACTATAGTATGATTTGTGAGCATTGTCTTCAAATTTAATAACTTGTGCGTATGCTTCATCCCAACTCTCGTAGACGCCAGGTTTGCGTCCAACAAAAACAACATATGTTTTTCTCTAAATATCCAATAAATCAAAAACCAAAATTTCAGATTATATAATTAATAAAAACATATGTTTATTTAAAATGGGGTGGGTCGTACCCTTTCTCTGTTCATTGGCAATGGGGTAATATCAATCAATAAGCTAAAACTAGAGCTTGCTCCCTGTTTTCATGCCCTAAGAATATAATTAACCGATAATTATGAAATCGAATGTGAATAAAAATTTACCACCATTGATTGAAGTTTTTCTTGGAAGAAATAGATCGGATTTGTCCTCCTCTTTCGCCCACAACAACTAGACAGCAGTGCGCGTGATGTCTTCTGGAAATTACCTTTGCGTGATTCAACGTTGGGAGCTTCAAATTTGGATTTTGTGTTCTAGGGTTTTGATTGGGGAAAAACGAGAGGAACAAAAATTGGGATAAATGAGAAGTAAATATGCTATAATGTGAGATATGGATGTGGGCCTTCATCACCGTGAAAATTTAACGTCGAGTTGACGGGAGGGACCAAATGCGGAAAATTTATGAAAGACGAAGGACCATTTAAGCGGCCCGATAAGTCGAGGGACTATTTTTGGATAAGTCACAAACAAGAGGGACGAAAATGGGCATTATCCCCAATTTTTTTTTAAAAGCAGTTAATACTACGTGTAATTTTTTTATTGTTTTTTTTTGGAAAAAACTATGTAATGATATGACAAGAAGTTTAGGAGTGCGTTTGGATTAAGAAGTTAAAATATAAATGTTTTGTTTGGTATTAAAAGTCAGATCGGAAAAGTATTTTTTTTTAAAAAATATTTTTTTTAGTTAATAATTTGTTTGGATGACTATTTAATTGATTAAAAAAACACTTTTTAAAGTAAAAATTAGAGTTTTTTCAAAAACAAAAAATTGTAGCTTAAAAAACCTTTTTTTTTTTAAAAAAAATATCTATGAAATTCAAACGGGCTCAAAAACTGTTTTATTTTTATTTTTAAAAAAAATGTGATTTTATTATTCCAAATGTGTTTGTGTATGTCTGAATTGCTTTTAAAAACACTTATTTAAGCAAAAATAAATGTTTTTTTAAAAGCTCATATTATAACTTTTCAAATGTTTTTTTTATAACTCAACTAAAAAAAATGATTCAATTTATTTATCCAAACACTAAATTATTACGGCTTTTATTTAGAAAACACTTTTAAAAGCCAAATTTAAAATAAAAGCAAAATGCATCTGTAACCAAATTGACCCTAAAACTCTACAGAACATGTATAAAGATATAACATTAGAACACATTTGATGGAGCATTTGGTTAAGTGAGAAGATTTTTGTCTATGATGCACAGATTATTGAGGAACGCACTGTTCAAGTCAGAGCTAAAAATGGTGAGCTTTTGATAGAATTTTGTTGTGTAAATGTTGAAATTAAGACTTCTGTTTCCTTAGCTCAGTTACTCTACAAGGCTGCAAAGTCAGATAAGAAATTACTTAACAACCATTTGAGCTCACTGGTTACATACTTCCAATACAATTTCGAGTTTGTAGAGAGGAGTGGAGTAGCCAGGCTCTAATGATATCAACTAGTTGCTATTCTCCGCAATAGTGCATATCGAATTCTGATTAAATATCCGGCATCCATTTTCAGCATGTTAAGTTGGCAGTGTTTTCTTGAGAGACACCTAACTGAATAGGTTTACTCCGGAGATCAACTTGGAAAACTTCACAAAATTCCTGAATCAGAGATTTATGTGTGGCATCAATCAATTCCGTATCATCGGTATTATGACCATGCTCTTGCCGATTTACTTGAGAAGAATTTTTTTCTTGCAGCAGTGTTTTTATGCTTCCAACTTCACGATCCTGAATCCCACATGGAACTATCTGCTGAAAGTGTTTTATATCTGTGGTGACATTCAACGCCAAGCCATGATATGCTATCTGTTTCGATATTTTTATACCGATGGCTGCTAACTTTTGGTTCCCTGAAGGATCCAAAAGGGAGTTAAAAATAGGAAGCGCTAAAGAGAGATGACAGAATGCATAAAATGGAGATATGTAATTTCAAGTTATCAAGATTCAAGAATGCTATATTGCTATGCCAAATAGAGGGGCAAAAAAGGATAGTAAGTGCTGATATGAATTCTAGAGCGTGAAATTTTATTGGGAGGATTTCGGAATTCTGATTCATGAGTAAAAAAGAAACTGTTCCGGTTCCAGGCACAAAAGAACTTTTAGACGTACCAACCCAAACACCAGTTAAGCCCTTGATTCGTGAAGCTTCAATAGAAAACGTCGAGGAAAGAGCACGGATGACCACTTCTTCAAGTGCCCTAAGATACTGATGAGCATCCATGTCGTAGTAGCGGAGATTGATTATAGGGTACAGGACCAGCTACTACAACACAACAATAATGTGAAACATTCAGAACAAAACATAAACATCATAGAAATGAACATCGATATTATCATAGCTACATCAACATCAAATTTAGACCCCAAACATTCATTTTCAATCAAACAAATTTGCTTTTCAGGATCATATTCAAGTAAACTACAAAATTTCAATACCCTTGAGCATTTGGGCCATAGTTCTAAGCTTGAAGATCCCACTACATTGAGGGATCAAGAAAGCTTCCACTGAATGTAGACACATACAGTATCATATACCTGACCAGGGCCATGATATGTGACTTCACCACCTCGTTCAGTCCGATGCACTTCAAAAGATGTATTTTTTACATCAAACTTCAAGTACTCTTCCTTGCTACCAGCACCCAATGTGTATACAGGTTTGTGTTGCAAAATAATCAAAGTATCAGTGAAATCTTTACCCTCTTCGATCAATGCTTTTTTTTCTTCAACAACAGCATTTTGCCATGACCAAGCCTCAACATAAGGAACCAGTTCTTTATGCAAGTCATACAAATCAACACTGTACTCAAAATAAAGAAGAGAATCTATAACCAAAATCCACATCAATTTAACTGTAAAAAGGAACAGTAGGGTGAGAAAAGCTACCTTTTTTTTGGCCTATGTACCATTGAAACAGTGAAATTAAAGGAAGAGCGATCCCTGCGAGTTACTCTTAATGGGTTTGGAATGGAACTGAAAATGGGACTGACTACTGCAGGCATAATTCAAGATTTATGGAACCGAAGATGTGCAGTAGCTGCGGCGGCACAGAGATTGTGGAAAAAGCTTCAGTCTTGGGGCGTAGAAACCAACTCAGTCTATAGTATTAAACACATTACAACATCATGGGGACAAAAGGTAAATTTAAAATTGTAAAACGGTTCACAAATTTTTATTCAAAATTTGATGGATTTAAGAGAGCAATCCCGAGTGTCACATTGCGCAGCAATGCTGAAATCCATGATATCTATCAAATAAAGAGACCAAAGAAGCTTCTTTTTTAAAAAAATGCAATAGCTTCATTCAATGCAAAAACAAAGCAGTAGCCTGACTCTTTTTTCTTTGTGAGGTAATGCAAGATTGATAACAGGGTAAAATATCTAAATCTGCATTTCATGTTAATGCTAAAATCCAATTTATCTATCACATCAAGAGACCTCAAGCAAGAAAATATCAAATGCATAATAGCTTCACTCAAAGCAGACGGGAAAGCAGCTTCCCAACTTATTCTTTTTGAGGCCATGCAAAATTTATATTGTCACTAGACGTATGCTCAGATGCAATCTGTTAACCAATCAAAGCCACTAGAACTAAATCGAGTTTGGTCAGTTCCCATTCAACTTTATGGCCACAAATAAATTAGTTGAAAGATCAATACTTGATAAAAATATCCAAATAAATCAGTAGAAAACATAAACCTGAGTAAACCGATCATTTTATGAATTCATTTTCGCAAAATGAAAAAGATTACCTGTAATCGAACTCTCGTCCGTTGGAAACAGTGGAGAAATCAGAACAATGAAGATGAAGTTGGGTGTTTGGCAAATGGCAACACATCGGTTTTCTCATTGATTGGGCTGGCCTATAATAAGATTGGGTATTTGGGGTTGTTTAAAGCCCAACAAAAATAATAATAATCGAAATTTGAGGTGAAAGTAGGCCCGGTAATAATTGTAGAAAAGGCTGGGTCTAGGCCCTTGGGCGTTTAAATTGCATTACGTGGTTCTGTTAGTACAACATTCCAATCATGAAGTTTTTGGTGGTAAAGGTGTAAGAAATATTCGAGTGAATCGAATCATATGATGGTTAATATCAAATTAAAAAGAGGAGAAGAAAAAATTGAGTAGCTGATAATAATCTCAATTTTGAACGGAAGAAACATGTATTTTCTTAACTTTAAATGTCCACGTATGTCTCGTTTTTTACTCTCGTGCTCTCGTAAACTCATTATTGGTACAAGGTTTACGAATACCCGTATTTGAGGTCCATAACACATTTCATAAGAATAAAGAATATATCATCTACAACGGTAGGTTAGATCATACCCCATGGGTATTACCCCATGTGATAGATGACAATCACTGGTTGGTTCAAATCATGTGAGTTTCACTGAATTATATGGGCCCACATGATTTGAACAAATAAGATACATTCATCTGTCCCATGAGTTAATACCAATGGGGTAGGTTGAAATTTTCCATCTAGAGCATAATATTATTAAATTTTGTTTATTATGTTTATTCAATTTTGGGAAAATTGTTTTTTTTTGTCCTGCATGTTTGTCACTTTGCGATTTAGTCCTTATATTTTTAGATTTCAGTTTTAGTCCGCTATCTTTATTTTTTTTTTGGCAATTTTAGTTTTTTTTTCCGAAGTGGCGTTGACGTGTCACCAATTCAGTGCTGATGTGGAGTTGACGTGTATAGTGCTACGTAATCATTTTCGAATAAAAAAGATCGAAATTGCCAAAAATTGGAACATGCAAAACTAAAACTAAAATATAAAAAAATAAAAGACCAAAATCGCAAAGTGACAAACATACATAACCAAATTTACAGTTTTCATTCAATTTTAGAAACATGATTTTCGAGAAAAAATGACAAAAAGTTCTAGTTGTCAAACAACAATCTTGGAGAAATGTAATCTTATTATGTTTATCTTGCTATGATTTCTATTTCTGTAAACTGCATGGATTCCGTTGTCAGATAGGTTTCGGCTGAAAGATCCGAACATAAATGATGAAATTCATGAGGATTTCAAGATAAATTGAATAAAATTATCAAAAATTACGGTTGCTCTTTACATATTTAATCTCTAAAATTTCGAGAGCATTTCCTCTGTTGTATTCTAGTATGTATTGAGGGATCTCTTCAAGATTGATGCGCTTTCCAACAAAACCACACCAACATTCTTCCTCAGCATCTTCTTCTTCAACATCATCTAGGCCAAAGCCAAATCACAAGATAAACAACGGGTAACCGGAACCACTGAACTGTTTAACAGTGGTGGATTTGAAAACTTATTTGGAAAGATACGATGAAAAAATAAAATTTTATTTTAGGTAAGAGTCTGCTAGCTGAAATTTGGATTTGCCGCGGGTTTGCGGGTTTGCAACACAACTGTAATGCTTACCTACGAGTTTGAGATAGCTAAGCAAGTGAGAATACCCATTTGCCACAACATCAAGATCGTCCATGGTGAAGTTATACCGTTTCTCCAGAGCCAAGTATAATACCTGGAATGTGTAAAAGGAACTAATGTTTTTAAGTGCAAAATGATGGTTCACAAACCTGTCAAATGTTTCATAACTCGTCATCAAAACAAGCTGTTTCCAATCAAATTTTTTTGCACGGAATCAGCTTTTATTATTGATATCTTGTACATATCAATACACAGCTTAAACAGGTTCAAAGAATTGATGTACCTTTTCTTGATCAGTGGACATGAGAACTTCTAATATACTGAACAAAGCATCGGTTAAATCATCGTTGTAAATTACATCTGCAGCTACAAGCAAAGAAGCTCTATTCAACTCTTCGACTTCAGAGACGATCCAAACATAGCTGGACACAGTGATGGGACTTATATTTACCAATATCTTCAAAATTTTCTATTCTAGTATATTTTTACAGAACAAGATACCTTTTTTTCTGAGATGATGAATTCTCTATGTCCCTAGGGGGCCACTGATGGTTCCAATCAAGTTCGCGTACATATATAGAAGCGTTTTCATGGAATAATCCCACATTCAGATGAACATTCTTTGCACAGTTACCAAGTACTTCATCGCCATGGTCTGTTAACCAGCAGAGAGGATGATAGTTCTAAGGAATCAGATGACAGATCCATGCATTCAAATTCGTGATGATAAAGAGTCATGGCATCTGATTAAATAAAGTTTACCAGTTATGAAGACTGTGTTAGCAGCACGTGCAAGTACCATGCCGATCAAACCTGTTCGAAAAAGTGAAAGAAAATCCTTTCATACAAGAACCACGATGAGAAATACATAGACCGGTTAAAGCTTGCTGGTTCTATCGATTGCTAGTTACTGTCCTTCGGCAAAAATCAGAACACTTATCACATAGCCATAAAATGATTCAACAAGGCATAAACAACTTTACCTGTGCCAGCTCCAAGATCTATAGCAACTATTCCATCAAACTTGGACGAATTATACATCATATGCAGCACAAAGTCGGCCAACACCAATTCTGCTCCCCAGACCTGATGGAGGAAAAAACCGCAACAATAGCACACAGACTTATACAGAAGCTTTCCGTATAGCTTGTTGGTGTTGAGAAGAAAAATAAGAGATAAATCCAGTGGAATTTTACAAAAGAATGAAACATCACTACCAAAACATGGTAACATCTTCTTAATGAGGGTAAATATAGAAACGTTCGTTTGAACTGAAGTTATGATGAGCATTCCGAGAAGGTGAAACAGATTTCAATACCTGGAGACCAACACTTGGGATAGATGAGGTAACATGATGCTGTATGGTGATGACAAAAGAATCGTTCCCCCGATCTGAGCATTAAAGAAACAGCATTTCTCAGCTTCTTTGTTTCAATGTTCCCTATAATTTGTTTGAAGGATTGGGAGATTGAGCGAAGGGTATTTTCAAATTTTCAGACCCATGAGACAGAAGCCATTTTAATCAGAAGGTTTTGGTTAACATTATAATTTCCAAACCACCACCTAAGAAAATCATTGAACTGCAGCCAAGCCTATATAGGAATTGACACAACTTCATTTCATATTAAGAATGAAATCTGGTGCTTTGTTAAAACAAAGGATAAAAAATGGCTTCTCCTGTTCAAATTAAACATAGCTCAATTTACATGGAGAGTACAACTTTTAAACTGAAGATACCATATGAGACTAGCTGAGAGGATCTAAAGATCAACCAGCCTCAAACGTATACATGAACTGCACTACATTGAACAAAAAGAAAACTCACACATTCTTACGGCACGGTTGGTAAACAAGGTGAGCAATTCTCTGATACGTTCAAAATAGTAATACAACATGACAGAAAATTAATAAAAGCTATCAAAAGACACAGATGTGATGAAACCTGTACAATTCAAACAGTTGAAGAACACTTACCGGTCTGCCGAGTCCGCCGAGGGAGAATTAAATCACCATCTTCATCAACTTCACAAACTTTTGCCCCCATTGTACCCCAACCATCTCCAATCCATTCCACTGCTACATCATTTAACATATAAAGAAACGTTATCTATCTATATATATGACCGCTAAATTTCCAGTCTTGTAGTAAAATTCATGAACAGAGAGACATTTCGATACGAACAAGGTGGATTTACCCAAAAAATAATAATTAAACTTTGTGCATAAATTTTTAGAAAATGCAACTATCTCTACATTAAACAGCCTCCTCCCATATTTCAAGTCACCCACCCGATTAATTAGTGGCTGTACAAAACAATAACATACAGCAATCAAATTGTCCTACATGAGCTACTACAGATTTTACTGCTTCGTATATAGAAAGGGTTCTTGAAAAATCATATACTGAGTTCAGTACAACAAATCCATGGAATTAAGCCGAAGAAAGGAGGGGAAAATACCCTTACGAGGTGGAAGTGAGACTGTAAAATGGGATATATGGGGACCGGAGTGGTTCGGAGGACAGCCCAGGTGAACCTCACTCATCACCTGCTCCTCCTCCGACTCGCCGCCGCCTTCTTGAATCGGAAACTCTTCCGGCGATCCTCCACCTCCGCCTGTCATCGTACTGTGGGGGAAATTTCGGGAGAAGAGTCATTTCTGTTTTATTTAAGAAAAAAGATTGAACTTACAATATTGTCCTTGTGTTTAAATTCATATCTATATCATTATATATTTTAAAATATTAATTAACCTTAAATCTTTATATCATTTTTATCGCGACTATCTTCTTTCAAACGCTCTTTTCCTTTTCTCATTATCTTTCTCTTTTTCAGATTTTGTCTCGCCCTTCTCTTTTTTTCAAAAAAAAACTTTATTCTTCTTCTCAAATCTTTTTCAACAAAATAAACACCAATCTGGTATATATTTTTACATTATTTATTTAAAATACCAAAAAAAATCAAACTGGAAAGACCCAAGCTTCGGTCTGCCAAGCTCGTGCTTGCTGGGTCAAAGCCAAGCAAGCACGGTGCAAACCCAAACACTTGTATGGGTCGACCCAAGAACTTGGGTCTGCCAAGTGCTTGGCAGTCCGTGCTTGGGTCTGACCACTTTAGTAAGACCCAAGCTTGGGTCTGCCAAGTGGTAAGACCCAAGCGTGGTCAGACCCAAGCTTGGGTCTTACCAAATGGGTCTGACCACTTTGGTAAGACCCAAGCTTGGGTCTACCAAGCACATGTTTGGGTCTGACAAATTTTGGTCAGACCCAAACACGTGCATGTTTGGGTTTGACCAAAATTTGTCGGACTCAACCATAAGTGTGTGGGTTGGACAAAATTGGTCAGACCACTAATGTTTTCGCTGCGCGCTACAAGAAGTTTCTTTGCGCAGCCTGCTGGCGCGCTGCGGAAAGAAGATGAGCACGCCGCGGAAAATACATGTGTAGAAAAATCTGGTTTCATTAAATTCAGGATGCGAAACATAATGGACTAGGCTGATTATCAATTTCATAATACATGTTTATTTGTAACGCATTTATTTCTAATTTTAACTGGTCTGAAATTAGGTCGTCAAATAATTTTTTCGCTGCTAATTTCACAAGTTTGACCAATATTTACATAATTTTGATCCATAATTACATAATTTTGACCAATGTTGGCATAATCGTACATGTTGCAACATATGGATCCACTAATTTCACAATTTTGTTCTATAATCATACATATTTTAACATATGAATCCACTAATTTCATAAGTTTGACCGATAATTACATAATTTTGGCACGTAATTACAGAATTTTGTTCAATGTTCATTGATAATTGTACATGTTTTAACAGTTTATCCACTAATTTCACGAGTATGTTTTATATTCATACATGTTAACGTATGAATCCGCGAATTTCACATGTATGCTTTAAACTCATACTTGTTTTAACATATGAATCCGCTAATATCACAAACATGTTAACATATAATCGTATATATTTTACAATATGAATCTGTTAATTTCACAAATATGTTCTATAAATCGTACATATTTTTAAAACATGAATCCATAATTTGACAAGTATGTTCTATAATCGTATATATTTTAACATATGAATCCACAATTTATATGAAATCAGTCAATTAATATGTTACAACAATTAATATGTTACAACATGTATAATCATACAACATAATCGTGAAAATAATGGATATATATGTTTTAACATATGAATCCACAATTTATAACATATATATCTGTTATTTTCACGATTATGTTGTATGATTATACATGTTGTAACATATTAATTGTTGTAACATAATAATCGACTGATTTCACGATTATGTTATATGATTATACATATTGTAACATATCAATAATCTAATTTCATGATTATCTTATAAGATTATACACATTTTAATATAAGAATCTGCTGATTTCACTATTATTTTATATGATTATACATATTTTAATATAACAATCAACTGATTTCACGATTTTGTTATATAATTATACATATTGTAACATATCAATCAGCTAATTTGATGATTATGTTATATGATTATACACATTTTAATATAAAAATCAACTGATTTCACTATTATGTTATACGATTATACATATTGTAACATATTAATCGTCTGATTTCACGATTATGTTATATGATTATACATATTGTAACATATCAATCAACTAATTTCATGATTATATTATATGATTATACATATTTTAATATAAGAATCAACTCATGATTTCACTATTATGTTATATGATTATGCATTTTGTAACATATTAATCGACTAATTTCACGATTATGTTATATGATTATACATATTGTAACATATCAATCAACTAATTTCATGATTATATAAATTTTAATATAAAAATCAACTGATTTCACTATTATGTTATATGATTATACATATTGTAACATATCAATCATACTAATTTCACGATTATGTTATATGATATACATATTGTAACATATGTCGACTGATTTCATGATTATGTTATATGATTATACATATTGTAATATATTAATCGATCAATTTCACAATTATGTTATATGACTATGCATATTTTAATATAAGAATCAAATGATTATGTTATATTTACATGTTTTTGAAAATAAATACAATACATGATCTACCGTCAACTAAAAAATATCCATGGTCTACCCAAGATAATTCTGGTTCTATCATGGTCTACTCCAGAACCGTGAAGAACTCTGGGTTTGCCATGGTCTAACACCCAGTTGGGTAGACCATGACATACCCAGAATTGTGAAGAGTTCTGGGTCTGCCATGTTCTAAGCCATGGTCTAACATGGTTTACCCAAGTAGACCATGTTAGACCATGGCAGACCGAGAACTCTTCAAAATTTTGGGTCTGCCATGGTCTAACATTGGGTAGACCATGTTAGACCATGTCAGTTGAAATTGTGAAGAGTTATGGGTCTGCCATGGTCTACCTAGCTGGGTAGACCATGGCAGACCCAGTATTTTTTTGGGTAGACCATGGTTTACCCAAAAATCCTGCGCTACAGATTTCATCCAATTTATTTCAACAACCAAGAGCAAACCCAAGAAGCTCTTGGGTCGACCAAGAGGTGGTCAACCCAAAAACAGTTCTTACCCAAGAGCTGTTCTTGGGTCGATTGCGCATTTTTTTTTCGTCTAAGAGCAACAATTTTTTACGTGATTCAAGAGCTGTTGTTCTTGGGTAATTCTTGAGTCTTTTGATCGACTTTTTTTTTTTTTTTTATTGATCTATTTTTGGATTTTGAGAACAAAAGTGTCAGAAATTTGGAGAAGAAGACGACAGATTCTTAATTAACTTAACTAATTAAGTTAACAGGTTTAATTTTAAATTAATTGAGTCAACTCCCTTTTTTTTAAAAAAAAAAAATAGGCAAAATCCCTACTTTTTAAATATTTTTTAAAAGGATCCTACTTTTTTAACCAGCCCTGCTGCGCTGTCTACTGAGAGTGAGAAGCTCCAGAGTCCAGATAGCTATTGGATCTCGGGTAACGGGTCGATCCGCTAGAACCCAATTCTAATAAATGGTAGACCCCACGTCTATATTATAGTATTTTGTTTATTTTTAGCTAATTTGATCATAACGTATTATAATTCAACATCTTTAAATATCATAATTCATCAGATTTGACTTTTAAAAAATTTATAAAACCCAACAATTTGAGTTTTTTAAATTACTATATTTATTTACTCGTATCTTATATATTATTTCAAATTTGATCGTGATTATTAAATTTAAATGTTTCAAAAAATAAATAATTTTAAATTTTTAATAAAGAAATGTGCAAAAATTGATATTCCTTTTCTAGTATTTCAATCAAATCATGTCTCCGACCTAAATCTCCATCTTTCTAGGATGTGAAAATGAAATCGTCTTCTATGTAGCCTATTAACAACCATTGTTTGGTTAATGTTATCAGGTCGAAAACATACATGATTTTCGAAAATAATTAAAATAGTATCATAATGTTAGAGTGCCAATTCGATATGGTATCTCCTAGAGAACAAGAGAAGAGAGAATCAAGAGAAGGAGAAGAAATTATATTCATATTCATGTCTATGAAGAAATCAACTAGAAAAAGAAGTCAACGAAAACACTAAATGTTAGAGTGTCAATTCGAGATGGCCGATCTCCTAGAGAACAAGAGAAGAGATTAGGCAATAAAAGAGATAATCAAGAGAAGAAGAAGAAATTATTTTCATATTCATGTTCTATCAAGAAATCAACGAGAAAAAGAAGTTAATGAGAGCATCAAATGTTAAGAGTGTCAATTCGAGATGACCGATCTCCTAGAGAATAATAGAAGAGAAGAGGCAATAGAAGATAGAATAAGAAATTTTATTCATATTCATGTTCTATCAAGAAATTAACAAAAAACGTGACTTTTAATTTGACACAGAGTTATTCACCGCAGAATATATATACCTGTTTGTCCACATAAAAATCTTTGAAATTCCCATCCGAGTTTTTTGAAAAACAAACATGACAAACAATTATCCAAACAGAAAAAGGATTTTGTGAGCAAGATCCTTTTCACACTCTTCAAAATTAGTCTTTGAAAACAGCGGAGTATAAATATTTGCATATTAAATTATGTATTGTACATTTTGAATTTTATGTATTTCTTGTACATATATATATAATAAAAAATAAAAAATAAAAAAAAAATAAATATATATTATTTTAATATTACTACACCTCCTTTTTTGTGGCATACTACACCTCCTTAGTTTGCCTATAAAAGAGCACTTCTAATCCAAAATTCCAACACTTCTAAACAAACCTCTCTTCCAAATTGCCTCAACCTTTCTAAACTTTTTCCTCTCTTATTTATTTCTTTCTTTCTTTCTTTCTTTCTTTCTTTTCTTCATCCTAAGTTCTTTCTAAATACCTTTTTGATTCCTTCAAACACTCTAAATACCTTTAAAACTTATTTATATTATGCATCAAGTTTTTCAAAAATCTTGAAGAAAGTTGTAATTTTTAAAGATTCCAAGAGTTGTATAAATTCCAAGGTGTGTAATGAAACTTTGATTATTTAAAATTTTGTATTATTTATATGCATATATACTTAAAGAGAAATTTTCAGCCGCCCAACCTGAAACGAACCAAAACTCAAAGGAATTTTTTTTATATATTACATATATGCATCTATACTTAAAATAGATTTTCATAAAATTTAATGCATAATAAAAATCGATTGCATCTTAAAAGTTTAAAAACTTGAACATGTTTTAAAAAAATCCATGTAAACGGCTATAATCTCGAAAGTATGCAAACTAATGAAAAAAAATGGTAAACATGTGTGGAAAATAGCTTAATACATAAAATATCTCATCGTAAACTAAATCAACCGAAACATGAGCTAGCAAAGGTCACGGGTGTGCTAGCTCACCATGGATGCACAGAGGTCTTCACCACCAGTCGGGACCACAATCTCTTGAATAACATAAAACTCACCTGCACACCATTTAGATCTAGTGAGCCTAAAGGCCCAGAATATTCTACCTTTAATAACGAGTACTACTAAATAAAACTACATGCAAGCACATAACGTATATAAAAATAACCTGAGAATTCTAATGCGTGCATGATCGTAAAATCGTAGGCATAAACTGCGTCGTAATCTAAATCATAACATAATACGTAACATAATACATAACATAAGTATTGACATGTCATAAACATAAAAATCATTTTCTGTGGGTCATAACAGTGAAGTGTAACCTAATTCGATTGATCAATCTAAATCCATCATACGTGGTGGCGGCCCGTGTGGTGTACCCCTAACGCCCTATGCCATTTCACCCAACCTTTGGGGATCCATAGGCTCATAATCGTAAGTGGAAAGGTCATCGGGCCCGGTATCCCGACCTCCAGTCTCGTGTTTGTCACAAATCACTTCAACTTCCCAAACATATTTTCTTTACATGCTCGTTATCTCATCATAAAATACATGCATGAATCATGAACTTAGAAATATCATTTTCTTGAAATTTTGCCCGTAAATATATATTTAATTCATTTTTCATAATAAAAATCATACTTATATGAAAATATACATATACATCTATTAAATATATATTTACGGACTATTTTGTATACCACTGGCTAGTTCGAGTTGTTGTCCCTTAACTAAAGCCCACAAACTTAGATTGACTCATTAGCATTTATACTGGCCCAAAAATACTTATACTAGCTCAATCACACTTAAAATGACCCAATCAGACTTAGATTGACACAATAGTACTTAGTACAACTTAGAACTTAGCCCAACCAAATAATTAAACAACTTAGGCTTGTTAACATATTTAGCTCTATTATTAAATTAAACCTTCAATAATTATCGTAAACCCAATAAGCTTAAAGCTTGGATCAATAACTAAATCAATTCATTCAAGCCCAAATAACACTTTATCTCAAATAAACAACTAAGCTCAATAAATAAATTGAATACAATAAACATTTTAGACTTAATAACTAAATTAAGCCCAATGAACATTAATACCCCGGGAAATTATTTTAACCCGGACCCGTTCATTATGGGTTTAAGAGGGGTGGTCCAATTTTGGAATTATTATTATATAAGGTCCAGCCCAGTTTTTTACCTGTTAGGGCGTGTCAAGACCTGGGCTGCTGTTAATGGGTTTACCCGAGCTGGGGCCCAATGGGCTGGACATACCTTCCTAGTTCAATTAGGGCACAAATGTCTTGGAGATAAGCTTGATCATTCCACAGATATGCATGAGATAGGGATAAACTCAAGGACGGTCCAATGAGTGAAGAGTTCTACTCCAGGACATGTTATAATTCGACTAGGTAACTTACTCTAATTTTCTTATAAATACAGGTACTGATATGGTCGTGTTCATTCACTCTCACTTTTACATTCACACACTCATATCTCTCAGTTTTCGCATTAATCATACCCTCTGCCTTCAAGACACTGACTTAGGCATCGGAGGGGTCACGCCGAAAACCCTTTCGGCGCCCCTTGACCTAGTTGTTGCCTGTGCAGTACTTGGTGATATCCAACCCGACCTGCTTCATTGAAGATTTGGAGGATCCATTCTACCAGACCGAACCCGAGGTAAAATTCCGACATCATCAATTGGCGCCGTCTATGGGAATTTGAAGAAAAATAGTTTTGATGGCTAATCAGAATGGAGATCGCCCAAATTTAGAGGAATTAGTAACTCAGGTTGTTCAGAGGGCTTTGGCGGAAAGGGGTGAGGCCAATCTCCTGCACCCCGATCATAATGCCCACCTCAAGGAGATCAAAAAGTTGAAGGAAGAGATGGAGCAGCTAAGGAAGAAGCAGGCCGGGTACCTAGCTACCACAACAAAAAACGTTCCTTTTACACAGGAGATATTGGACGCCGACCTCCCCAAACAATTCAAATTGCCTCACGTTGGAGAATATGATGGTAAAGGAGATCCTGAAGACCATTTAGCACGCTTCGAGAATGCAGCTCTGTTGCATAAATATTCTGATCAGATCAAGTGTAGGGCTTTCCTTACTACTCTCATAGGACTAGCCCAGCAATGGTTCAGTATGCTACGCTCTGGGGAGATCAAAGAATTCAAGGATTTTAGCAAATTCTTTTTGCATCACTTTGCTAGCAGCAAAAAACATCCTACCACTACTTTCAGCCTCTTTGCAATCAAGCAACGAGAACATGAAAATTTGAGAGCATATATCCGCAGGTTTAGTGCCTTGGCTCTCGAGGTACCCATGGCTACCCCAGACCTACTCATCAGTGCCTTCATTCAAGGACTGGTTATAAAAGATTTTCTCAAATCTTTAATAAAAAGGCCGCCGGAAACATACGAGGAATTACTCGCCCGAGCTGAGAAATATGTCAACATGGAAGAGATTCAGGTCTCGCGAGCAGCTATAAAGAGGGAACGGCCTAAAAGTCCTAAGAACAATAGGGTTCCGATCAACAATCCAGGGATGGGAAAACCATACCGACCCGCACTATTGGGTGAATTCACCTCTTTCACTCCTTTGCGCATGAGCAAAGTCCAAGCTCTTCAAATTTGTGACGATCGGAAACTCACACAAAGGCCTCCATGGACTGAGAAGGGACCTCGAAATAGGGAATCGGATAAGTATTGTCACTTTCATAATGAGTATGGACATACTATGGAGGACTGTCGTCAATTAGATCAAGAGATTGAAAGGATAATACAACAACATTATGAATTAAAAAATATATTGACCCGTCAAGAGGGATATCGCCCGAACAGGGACATGGAGGAAGGTCAAGACAAAGAGCCAGGACTGTTCCTCCCCACGAAGATTTCAATCGCCCAAATCAGGACCAGCCCAGGGATGACCGAGCTCATCAAAGACCGGCTCTGCCCACTTGAGGAATTATCAATATGATTTCGGGAGGCCCTACTGATGGAGATTCCAATCGAGTTAGGAAAACTAGCAGCAGAAAATTAATAAATATGGAGATTGACAAGCAGATTGTCCATACTGGCCCGACCCTCTCTTTCGGGCCGGAAGATTTGAAAGGAATTTCTAGCAACCATAATGATGCGCTGATAATAAGGGTCATGGTCGCAAATTATGACGTAGCCCAGATATTTGTAGATTCAGGCAGTTCTGTCAACGTTCTCTTCCAGGAAGCAATAAATCAAATGGACCTGGGACAGTACAAGATGGAGCCCTTCGTAATATCACTCTTTGGTTTAACAGGTCATGCAATTCGACCTATCTGGTTAGTGCACCTACCCCTAACTCTTGGAAAGAACAACGCCCGCAAGACCAGGATTGTGAGTTTCATTATAGTAGATGCTCCATCTGCCTATAATGCTATACTAGGCAGACCTGCCATGACCACTTTCATGGCTGTTGCATCAGCACTGCATCAGAAAATGAAATTCCTAGTGGGAAATGAGGTCGGTGAGGTGAAGGTGATCAAGTCATTGCTCGCAAGTGTTATGTGGAGGAGGTCAGAATAGAGCAAAAGGTGACCAGGACTGATAGTGTGGACAGACCTGGACTTTTTGGCATGAAAAAGGTCAACCTGATAGAGGACACATCTGTCACTACTTAAGAAGAAATTGAGAAAATCATGATCTCCCCTCCTTCGGGGACCGTAAAAATTGCTCGCACCCTTGAGGCACAGTTGAAGCAACCACTACTGGAATGCTTGAAATAAAATAAAGATGTCTTTGCATGGTCAGTTTCAGACCTGGTAGGGGTACTTCGGGAGGTTGCAGAGCATAAGCTCAATATAATAAGGAGTTGTCGCCCAATTATTCAAAAGAAACGTCACTTCGGTCCTGAAAAAGGTGCGGTAATAAAGGAGCAAGTGGACGAGTTACTCAAGGCTGGACACATTGAGGAAATATATTTCCCGACCTGGTTGTCCAATATAGTCCTGGTACCAAAATCCTCCGGTAAATGGCGAATGTGTGTAGATTTTCGAGATTTAAATAAAGCATTCCCTAAAGATTGCTACCCCCTACCTAGAATTGACCAGCTTGTGGATTCGACCGCGGGGCATGAATTACTCAGCTTTCTGGATGCTTACCAGGGATATCACCAAATTTCCTTAGCAAAAAAGGACAAAGACAAGGTGAGCTTTGTCACATCAACATGAACTTATTGCTATGTGGTCATGCCATTTGGACTCAAAAATTTCGGGGCAACATATCAAAGATTAATGGACAAATTATTCGAGCAGCAAATTGGAAAGAATATTGAAGTCTACGTTGATGATATCCTGGTCAAGACCCGAACTACGGACCAGTTCATTACCAACCTAACTCAAACTTTTCAGACTTTAAAACACTATCAGCTTAAGTTAAACCCCAACAAGTGTACTTTCGGAGTCCGAGCTGGAAAGTTTTTGGATTACATGGTTACAAGAAGGGGAATCGAAGCTAACCCCGAAAAGGTCCAAGCCATCATTACTATGAGCTCCCCCAAGAATATACAGGAAGTACAGAGATTAACGGAAAGAATTACAGCACTGACCCGGTTTATAAGCAGATCAGCAGAAAAAAAGCCTCCCTTTCTTTAAGGCACTAAGAAAGACAAAATTTTTTGAATGTGATGAGGAAAGTGAGAAAGCCTTTCAGGACTTGAAAACCTGCTTAAAGCAATTGCCTGTCCTGAATAAGCCTACTCAAGGGGAAGAGTTGTTCCTCTATCTGGCTGTTACTCCTCGAGCAACCAGTTCGGTCCTTGTCAAAAAATACGAAATGAATCATCAACCCGTATACTTTTTAAGTCATGCCTTGAAGGGACCCGAGCTCAATTACCTAACTCAGGAAAAGCTTTCTTTAGCTCTGGTCATCACAGCGAGAACATTAAAACCTTATTTTCTCTCGCACCCTATCACCGTACTCACCAATAGTGCTTTGGGAAAAATCGTAGATAATCCAGACGTATCAGGTATACTGGTCAGATGGATCACGGATTTGAGCGAGTACGATATCAAATATGAACCTCGAACAGCTATAAAATCTCAAGCCCTAGCTGATTTCTTGGCAGAGACAATTCAACTAGAAAAAGAAGAGCTATGGAAGATTTTTGTAGATGGGTCATCATGTCAGTCCGGGAGCGGAGCTGGAATTGTGATCATCTCACCTTGGGGTGAAGAAACTAATATTTCAATCAGATTGGACTTCAGAGCCTCAAACAATGAAGCAGAATATGAGGCATTATTACTTGGACTCAAAGCAGAACGAAAATTGGGTATCTCCCAAGCTATTCCATACTCTGATTCCCAATTAGCTATTCAACAGAGCAATGGAAAGTTTGAGATCAACATAGACAAGGCCAAGGAATGATTCACCGAGCTGAAATTGGAGCTCATCCCCCGATCTGGAACATCAAGGCCGACCATTTGGCCCACTTAGCCAGTGCATTAAGTGACCGGTCTGACCCCATCGTGGCAGGTCGGGAACTCGTATCTTAATTGGAAACTCTCGATGATATGCTAACCCAAGTACTAGAAGGGAATTGGAGATATGATATACACAAATATCTGACCACAAAAGAATTGCCAAGTGATAATAAGAAAGCTAAGGAAATAAAACGAAGAGCACTTCGTTTCGTCATGATAGGCCAAATTCTGTTCAAAAGATCTCTTTCTCAACCTTTGTTAAAGTGCTTGGGCCCCGACGAGGCAAATTATGTATTACGGAAAATTCATGAAGGGTCTTGCGGAAGTCATCTAGGCAGTCTTACCCTAGCTCGGAAAGCCTTTCTTGCTGGTTTCTTTTGGCCTACTATGCGGAAAGACTCCTCAGATCTGGTTCATTCGTGTTATAATTGTCAGAGACATGCTAACCTACAGTGGAGACCTGCAGAATACATGAAGACAGTGGTGGCTGCTTGCCCGTTTGATCAATGGGGGATGGATATTGTAGGGCCATTCCCTGTTAGCACGGGGCAAAGGAAATTCTTATTGGTCGCAGTCGATTATTTTTCCAAATGGTTGGAAGCCGAGCCCCTAGCTAAAATTACAAAAAATGAAGTGCTCAATTTTCTATGGAAAAATATAGTGTGCCGCTTCGGGATCCCTCGCAGGTTGGCATCAGACAATGGGAGACACTTCTGTGGATCCAAAGTTCGAGCATGGTGTCAAGAAATGAAGATCGAACAAGTTTTCACCTCTGTGGCATACCCGCAAGGGAATGGACAGGTCGAAGTTACCAACATAACGATAGTCCAAGCTCTTAAGACACGACTGGATGCAGCTAAGGGCAAATGGGCAGACGAACTCCCTTTTGTATTGTGGTTTTACCGAACTACAACTCGATCCGGTACGGGTGAAACTCCTTTCAGCATGGTGTATGGGACTGAAGCTGTTCTCCCCGTAGAAATTGGACAAGAAAGTTCTAGGATAATGGCTTATGGGGCAAACAATCAAGAACTGCGAGCAATGGATTTGGACTTACTTGAAGAGCACAGGTCCCGAGATGCAATTAGGCTCACAGCCTGTCGCAAACGAATGACCCAGGCCTACAACAAAAGAGTATATCCTAAGGTTTTTCAAGAGGAAGACCTGGTTATGCGAAAAATACAACACCCAGGGGAAAGAGGAAAGCTAGAGGCCAAGTACGAAGGCCCCTTCAAAGTGATAGGAAAATCTGGAATAAATGCATATTATTTGGAAGAAGCCAAAGGCAAGAAGGGTAAAAGGTCATGGAATGCTCAGCATTTGAAAAAATACTATCCCTAGTAGCTTGGCTCAGGCCTCTTCATGTTATCCAAAGTGCACTAAGTTGGTCCTTAACCAGCTGGTCTTTTTGCATTATTTATTTCTGTTCTGCAATAGTCAGTCCTGTTTTGTTTGTTTTAGGGTCAGTCCTGTTTAGCGTCAATTTTATTTTAATGTCGTGTTAAGAGTCAATCCTGTTTTATGGAACCTACTGAAATTTTTTACCTTTTGGAAACATTATTTAACAAAGCCCAGGCAGTTCTGGCACTCAAGGACCACATCAGTGGAACTCAAAAGCCCTGGTAGGTCTGACACACAAAATTCCACTTCAGTGGCCCACATCAGTGGAATTCAAAAGCCTAGACAGGTTTGGCACTCAAGGACCACATTAGTGGAACTCAAAGCTCAGGCAGGTCTGGCACACAAAGTCCACCTTAGTGGCCCACATCAGTGGAACTCAAATCCCAGGCAGGTCTGTCACTCAAGGACCACATTAGTGGAACTCAAAGCCCAAGCAGGTCTGGCACTCAAGGACCACATCAGTGGAACTCAAAAGCTCAGGCAGGTCTGGCACACAAAAGTCCACTTCAGTGGCCCACATCAGTGTAACTCAAAGCCCAGACAGGTCTGGCATTCAAGGACCACATCAGTGGAACTCAAAATCCCAGGCAGGTCTGGCACACAAAAGTCCACTTTAGTGGCCCACGTCAGTGGAACTCAAAATCCCAGGCAGGTCTGGCACTCAAGGACCACATTAGTGAAACTCAAAACCAAGGCAGGTCTGACATTCAAAGTCCACTTCAGTGGAATTCAAAGCCCAGACAGGTCTGAAACTCAAAGTCCACATCAGTGGAATTCAAAGCCCAGGCAGGTCTTGTAACACCAAGAACTTTTAAAATTTGAATATCATGCATAAAATTATTTTCAGTATTTATATTTTTAATTTCTTGAAGTTAATTGTTTAAGTTTCAGTTAAAGTAGTATTGCTTGACTTATTTGAATTAAATGTCTTGAATTGTTTAGTTAGTGAGTTTCTATCCCGGCAGGCGACGATGGTGGGCTTCGGTGGTATATTTTCAAGACTTTCGATTTTAAGATTTTAAGTTAGAGGAAAAAGGGGTTTTTGGCCAAAAATGTAAATTTTGAATTTTTAGGGGTCAAAAAGCAATTTTATCATTCTCTCGGATTATTTCCTAAAATTTTCATAAAATAGGATTTTATTAAATCCGGGCTAGTGTAATTTCAATTAAAATGTTGAGAGTTAAAATTTTAAACTTAGAAGTTTTAAAGGTGCAAAAGTTTTGAGATAAAGGCTTGTAATAGTACAAGTAGCACTTTTACAAGTACAATAGCAATTTTAAAACACTACACACAATACACTCTCCTTTTATTTTCCCTCTAAAATGCACACTACAACCTAAAACTAAACCCTAGCCCATTTCTAACCTAGGTAGCCGCCCCCTTCCCCTTCCTCCTTGAAGAACCGTTCGGCCTCCCCTCCTCCACCTCCAGCCGCCGCCCAGCCGCTGTCCGCCGCCTCCAGCTGCCGGAGAAGCTTCCCAATAAGCTTAGCTTGGTGTTAGCTTGAAGTTTCAGCTCTCCTTTCCTTTTTATTTTCGAATTTTTGGGTAGTCAAGGTTGAAGGCAAGTATAGACTTTTCTTGGGCTCTCATTCAAGCTATTTATGCTCTTGTTCTTATTCCCTTAAATATTTTCGAAATGCTTGTTAATGTATGCATATAGGGTTCGAAATTTTGACAATTTTCAGTAGGGTTCTTGGGGGATTTTCGAAATTTGGAAGTGCTATATGTTTTAAGGAGTTGCATTTTGAATTATGATGGAAAGAATGGAGTGTTTTGATTGCATATATGATTCTCTAAATTTTCAGAAGTATGCCCTATATATATTTCGAAATTTTCATGATATTAGGGCTGTTTTGAATGTATGATTAATGCATTATGTTGTTTGGCAATTGGTTATATTGATTGAACAAGGATCAAGACACGTTTGGTGCTTGATCTTGATGATTTCGAAATTGTGGAGCGGGAGTGTGGTTGAGTGTTGCCCTAGTGCTTGGGATAAGTCCTAAGAGATGTTATTTGAGGTGTATTGTTTTTTGGTATGGAGAAGAGTTGAGGAAAGAGGGTTATGGGGTTGAATTTTTGAGTTAGAGGTAAGTTGGGTATTGTTGAGTGTGCAGGGCAGTACTGTTCACGGGGCAGGGCAGGTCTTGGCTGAGGTCTGGGCAGTGTTAGGGCTGTACCATAGTAAAGTTCATGATGTTGTGGTCGTGTCGGTATAAAATGGGCTTATTTCGGATAAGTTTGGACCAAGTTATGAGTCTTTTAAGTTGGAGGTGTAGGTGCAGATTTTTCTTTGTAAAAAGGGGCTGTCCAATTTTCTTGCCTTGTCAATTAGCTCATTTGATCATTTGATGTTACCACCTATTCCTAAGGGTAATTTGAAGTGTTTGTTAAGTGTCGGTTTAAGCGGGATGGGTTTTGGTTAAGGCATGACAAAGTTTAGGGTCTTACGGTTCTCTTGCTCGGGCTACGTCAAGTTTGAGGGAAATTGTTGAGTGATTTGTTTCTTTTGACTTAGGGGCAGCCACTCATCCACCTTACACCCACATTTTTGAGTTGAGTCTCATGTCTTAAAGGTAGCCTATTCGTGTGCATATGACATGTTCTTGAGTTTCATAAAGTGAAAGGAAGCTTTCTTGTTTTGCATGCTATAAAGAGGTGTGAGTCGAGTCTTAATGAATGAATAAAAAAAAAGGAA
Organism: Henckelia pumila; assembly: GCF_033568475.1. Taxonomy (NCBI): domain Eukaryota; kingdom Viridiplantae; phylum Streptophyta; class Magnoliopsida; order Lamiales; family Gesneriaceae; genus Henckelia; species Henckelia pumila. The sequence continues at coordinate 147,301,900 of NC_133123.1, read as the reverse complement.
GTAAATGTTTTTGAATGAAGTGATTTGTTTGTGACAAAGAGGGGTGTTGCTAGGCCGGGGGATGCCTCGGTCTACTCACCAAGAGGTTATAGAGGTTAGGTTGGGAGCAAGAGACATCTTGTTTATCCTTGCCACAGAGGGGCAATGTGGGAGCGGGAGTTATCTCGATCTCCTTGCCACAGAGGGGTTAAGTTCGTCGGGAGAAATGTCGTCGTCTTGCCGGCATAGTGCACTGCAGCCATGATCATGATCGAAACAGAGGGTCACAAATCAAGGAACTGATTTCTAGAGGAAAAAGTAAAAGAAAAGAAAAGTTAAAGTTTCAAAGTTTCAGTTGACTCGTCTTACGTTTATGTCAGTCAATCAGTTATGCATGAGGTTAAGTTTAATGTTATGAAAGTTTATGTTATGAAAGTTGAAAGTCTATCATAGCGTGAGTTCATCATTGCATGCTATATTACTCTTGTATTTTCATGCATATTTACAGTTAAAGTTTAAAGTATACTATGTATCATAGTTTGAAGTATCGCATCACGTATTTTAAACCCTTGTTATTACACTGTTTATACTTGTTGAGTCTTTAGACTCACTATGCTTGAATGTTTTCAGGTGAGGAGACTGTTGTTGAGATGGAGGGGCATGATCTACTGGGATGAGGCCATCGGTGGTGCAAGGCCCAGTGACCGTTGCATCTTTATGTTTACGTTTTTTCCGCACATTACTCTGTTATGTAATAATGAAGAGTTATTTGAGTACTTTCAGTATTTATAGCCAGGATGTGCATTCCCTGTGCTACAGTTGATGAATTTGTAGTATGTCTACACTTATGCATGTTTATGATTATTGCGAACTTTTAAATGCCTTAGTTTACTTTATGCTGTAACCGGGAGGTGGTTACTAGGATTGCATGTTTATGATTAGCGCACTTGAGTTTTTATGTCAGTATTTCTTTCCTTATTTGAATTGCTGACTGAGTCTTGTTGGCTTGTTTGTTTTACAAATAGGTCATGGCAAAATTTTTAAAAATCCGTAATTTTCCTTTATTTTAATTATAGTCTAGTAGTCAGGGTCCTTACAGTTGGTATAAGAGCACGGTCTTGGTTTGGGCTGAGCCTACTGCCGGTTGCTGAAACTCAGGGGATCTCGCCTCAAAGTCTGTAAGATTTAAGTTTAATGTCTCTATCTGTTTAAGTTTTGATGTATTAGTTTCTTGAGTTATTGAGAAATTTAAATTTGAAGTAAAAATATTTTATAAGGCATGAAATTTGAATGTTGGATTTTCTCAATGCCTCCACGGCCGCCGCCTTCACCGCCGCCGCAGGTGGATGTAGGAGGACAGGTTCTAGCGGGATTGGCCCGCATTCTCGAGCGTCATGTGGATGCTCCTAGAGCTGGAGTGGGGACTGTTTATGAGCAATTCCGGAAGATGAATCCGAAGGACTTCGCTGGCACCACTGATCCGTTGATAGCGGAGGGTTGGATCCGTTCTCTGGAGGTGATCTTTCGCTATATGCAGCTGGGAGATCCAGATAGAGTGAGGTGTGCTGTGTTTCTCCTCCAGGATGATGCCGCCCTCTGGTGGGAGGGAATGGAGAAGATTGTGGACCCAGCTACTCTACCTTGGACTGAGTTCAAGAAGCTGTTCTTTGAGAAGTATTTTACTGCTGATGTGAGAGCCCGTTTGAAGATGGAGTTTATGAGCTTGAGACAGGGAGATTTGTCGGTGGCACAGTTTGTGGTGAAGTTCGAGAGGGGCTGCCATTTCGTGCCTTTGATTGGAGATGACGAGAAGGAGAAGCTAGAGCACTTTCTTGTGGGGCTTCGACCCGCTATCCGTAGGGATGTACTTATGGCGGAGCCAACTGATTATGCTTCAGCGCTGAGGCGTGCCTTGAGGTCCGAGCAAACACTGAGAGATATTAGCGCGGAGGCGCATGGCAAGAGGCCCTTCCCTCATCAGGGCCACTCTCAGCAGCAGCAGCACGGCAAGAAGCCGTATCATGGACCACCGAGACAGCAGGGATAACAGGCACCACAGGGGCGTCAGGCCCAGAAACAGGCTCCTCCCAGGGCTGGGGAGAAGCCTATTTGCCAGGTTTGCCACCGCTCGCACTTTGGGAGATGTTTGAAGGATGCTGGAGTTTGCTTCAAGTGCAAGAAGCCAGGCCATATCTCTACCCATTGTCCAGAGCTGAGGAGGCCCGTGCAGGGCAGAGTGTTCGTGATGGAGGCCGAGTAGGCCGACCAAGACACTACTCTTCTCACAGGTAATATCTTAACTTTTGGGTTAGAGCAGTTAAAGATTTGTTGATGCATGTGACTCTAAGTCTTTTCTTGTTTGAGGTTTTACTCTAGTAACTTGTTGCAGGTCTTAGGACCTTTGACTGTTTAGCATGAATAGTATCTTGTTTGGGAATTGTTGAATTAGAATGAGCCTAAGTAGAACTCGTGGTTTTAACTTCAACCTTTTTGTCGTTGTAACTACTGCTATGCAGGTAGGATTGTTGTGGCAGGCGTAGCCACGAGGGCCTTATTAGACTCAGGGGCTACCCATTCCTTTATATCGGAGTCTTTTGCCCTTGAGAGGGGCATTCAGAGCGAGGAATTGGAGGTTGGATTCTCAGTTACTATCCCCTCAGGGGAAGAGCTATCCACTAGGAGCTTGGTGAGAGATCTTGTATTGCTTTTGCAGGGTCAGTCAGTGGTAGCAGACCTCATAGTGCTACCTTTGCCAGAGTTTGATTTGATTCTTGGGATGGATTGGATGACGAAGAATGCGGTGATGATAGACTTCCAGCAGAGATCAGTGCTAGTCAGGCCTGAGGGCGAGGAACCGTTTTGGTTCGAGGCTGCTAAGAGCTTGAGGAAGACTCGAGTCATTTCTACCATGCAAGCTCAGAGGCTTGTACTTAGTGGGTGCGAGTCATTTCTAGCCAGTTTATCTTTGACAGAGCTGCCAGAGTGACCAGTTATTTCTGATGTGGCTGTCGTCAGGGAGTTTGAGGATGTGTTCCCTAGCGATGTTGTGGGAATTCCGCCCGATAGAGAAGTGGAGTTCTCTATAGATTTGATTCTCGGTACTGTGCCTATCTCCAAGGCACCGTACAGATTGGCTCCTACCGAAATGAAGGAGTTAAAAGAGCAGATTCAAGAGTTGCTTGACAAGGGATTCATACGCCCTAGTTTCTCCCCATGGGGCGCACCAGTTCTCTTCGTTAAGAAGAAGGACGGTAGTCTAAGATTGTGCATAGACTACCGAGGTTTGAACGGAGTGACTGTGAAGAACAAGTACCCATTACCTAGGATCGAGGACCTCTTCGATCAATTGCAAGGTGCATCCATCTTTTCGAAGATTGATCTTCGTTCAGGTTATCACCAGTTGAAGGTGAAGGAGTCAGATGTGTCGAAGACAGCTTTTAGGACTCGTTACGGTCATTACGAGTTCCTTGTGATGCCGTTTGGGATGATGAACGCGCCCGCGATTTTCATGGATCTTATGAACCGCGTGTTTCAGCCTTACTTGGACCGCTTTGTCATTGTTTTCATCGATGACATCCTCATTTATTCGAAAGATAGAGTGGAGCATGAACAGCATTTGAGGACCGTCCTTGAGGTGCTTCGAGAGCACAAGTTGTTGGCCAAGTTAGAGGAAAAAGGGGTCAAAAAGCAATTTTATCATTCTCTCGGATTATTTCCTAAAATTTTCATAAAATAGGATTTTATTAAATCCGGGCTAGTGTAATTTCAATTAAAATGTTGAGAGTTGAAATTTTAAACTTAGAAGTTTTAAAGGTGCAAAAGTTTTGAGATAAAGGCTTGTAATAGTACAAGTAGCACTTTTACAAGTACAATAGCAACTTTAAAACACTACACACAATACACTCTCCTTTTATTTTCCCTCTAAAATGCACACTACAACCTAAAACTAAACCCTAGCCCATTTCTAACCTAGGTAGCCGCCCCCTTCCCCTTCCTCCTTGAAGAACCGTTCGGCCTCCCCTCCTCCACCTCCAGCCGCCGCCCAGCCGCCGTCCGCCGCCTCCAGCTGCCGGAGAAGCTTCCCAAGAAGCTTAGCTTGGTGTTAGCTTGAAGTTTTAGCTCTCCTTTCCTTTTTATTTTCGAATTTTTGGGTAGTCAAGGTTGAAGGCAAGTGTAGACTTTTCTTGGGCTCTCATTCAAGCTATTTATTCTCTTGTTCTTATTCCCTTAAATATTTTAGAAATGCTTGTTAATGTATGCATATAGGGTTCGAAATTTTGACAATTTTCTGTAGGGTTCTTGGGGGATTTTCAAAATTTGGAAGTGCTATATGTTTTAAGGAGTTGCATTTTGAATTATGATGGAAAGAATGGAGTGTTTTGATTGCATATATGATTCTCGAAATTTTCAGAAGTATGCCTGTAGTAACCCAGATACCATTTTAAGATAATAATATGTTAAAAATGATTAAGGGTTGGTATTTAACCAATTTCGGAGTGTTATTGGACTTCAGAAGTAAAATTTGGGCTTTTTAATTTTGGCCCGGATAGTAAGCTCCGATCCCGGATAGTAAGCTCCGATCCCGGATAGTAAGTTCCGATCCTGGCGTGGCAGACATGCACGCAATGAGCTGGATCGGAAGCTCCGATCTCGAAATCGGAAGTTCCGATCCTGGCCGAGAAATTTGCCTATAAATAGGGCTTCTCAGATTCATTTCTGAATTACGAATTCCCGAGTTTTTTTATTCAGTTATATAGTGTGAGATATACACTTGAGGGCCCTATCGGTTATAATGAAGGTTCTGGAATAACCAAGGTGTGGTTATAGTCATCCGGGACTAGCGACTTCAAAGGGCTAACTACGGACGAAGGTATGGTTCGGGAATCTATTTAAGTTTTGGGAGTACTTATTAGCTTAGTTAAGGCTTATAGAATTTATGCAGTGATACGGTGAACTTTTGAATATAGGCTTGGAACCTAGGATCCTATTATACTTGAACTAGCCTAGAGGTACGTACACATTGACTGAGATTGCCAGCGAGTATACATGTTTATATGTTGCATTTATTTGGCATTATTATATGGCATGATGTATGATTTACCATTTTCTATACTCATATGTCATGTGCATATACACGTTGAGCCTATTCTTTGTTATATCTGATTATAGAGCCGCTCAGCTCTATACTCGATAGTCTGTCACTGAGGGTACCGCGACGGAGGTATGTCTGTCTACTCTGGTGTACTAGACGAGTGTGGTTGCACCCAGAGGTTGATCCGTGCGGTGGCAGCACTCATATGGCGCCGGTTCTGAGCATGATTTTTCAGATGATCTTTTACCAGTCATCATGCAGCATGCATTATATACATATGTTTACTCATGTCTATGTACTGGGCGTAGCACTCACGTCCTAGTTGTTATCTTGGACACCCTATTCCATGGGGCAGGTCGCAGGATGGACGGAGCTGGTAGTTCAAGGCAGGACTAGGGAGCAGGAGCCTTGAGGATTTTATTATACAGCAGGATTCGATATAGCTGTATAATGTTTACTGTTTCGATTTGGTTGTATCACTACAGATTTAAGTCTGGATTGTATTACTAAGCTGATATGTAAATTATGGATTATGTTTCCGCACGTTTTTACTCTGTTAAGTATTTTGCTGTATTAAGTTTAATGCATGCTATTAGTTGCCAGTTAGTAGGTGATTCCATGCAGGGTCACTACATTTTTGGTATCAGAGCATGCATAGATTTTGGGATTAGTACTTAGGATTTAGTTTAGTCTTGAGTAATTCTTGCGCATTTGGGATTTTAATGTGCAATTCTTTTCAGGATATGGCTGACGAGAGTCACGGTAGTGTTGGCCAGGGAAGTGGTCATCATCATCGTCGCCATCATCATCAGGATGATCAACATCGTCCTCATGAGGGTCGACGTCGCTATACTATTAATAAGTTCATGCAGGTAGGACCGAAACCCTTAGTGGGAGGCGAGAATCCTGAACAAGCTAGAAGCTGGATGTCTAAACTTGAGAGCACGTTCCGAGCTTTCGAGTGTACTGAGGAGCAGAAATTGGAAGTTCTAGAATTCGTTCTAGAGGATAGAGCACGTTTTTGGTGGGATGCCAAGGTTGCTCAGGCACGTACTGAGAGATGACAGGTAACTTCTTGTTATGTGGTATTCCTGCACTTGTATTAATTGATACTGGAGCATCGCATTCCTTTATTTCTAGTCGCTTCGTTAAGAGACATAGATTACCTTACGTATCATTAGATATGGATTTAGTTGTATCTACTCCGTTGGAGCAGGAGGTAGTAACTAAGCGTCTAGTGATGGGTTGCCTTCTGGAATTTGAGGGTAATGTGTTATCGGCTAATTTGATGATATTAGCGATGACGGATTTTGATTGTATTTTGGGAATAGATATGCTGACTTTGTATCACGCTACTGTGGATTGTTATCACCGTCTGGTACAGTTTCATTCCGTTGAGGGTGATAGCTGGTATTTTTATGGTGAGGGTGCGCGACCTCCGATGCCACTTGTTTCGGCTCTGAAGGCATGTCATGTCTTGGAGTCAGGTGGGGAGGGCTACCTCATCTATGCAGTTGATATGTCCACGAGTAGTACGGGTATTGATCAGTTACCGGTTGTCAGCGAGTTTCCTGACGTATTCCCTGATGAGATTCCTGGTTTTCCTACGGTGCGAGAGGTTGAATTTGGTATTGATCTAGTACCAGGAACTACGCCTATATCCCGAGCACCTTATCGTCTGGCACCGTCAGAGATGAGGGAATTGAAACAGCAGTTGCAAGATCTGCTTGATAAGGGATATATTCGTCCGAGTGTTTCTCCGTGGGGAGCACCTGTTTTGTTTGTCAAGAAAAAGGATGGATCGATGCGATTATGTATTGATTACAGGCATTTGAATCGTGTCACCATCAAGAATAAGTATCCTTTGCCATGGATTGATGATCTGTTCGATCAACTATAGGGTACTTCTGTTTATTCGAAGATAGATCTGAGATCTGGATACCATCAGATGCGGGTACGAGACTCAGATATATCTACGACTGCTTTCAGGACCAGATACGGACATTATGAGTTTCTGGTGATGCCATTCGGATTGACGAATGCACCGGCAGTCTTTATGAATCTGATGAATCAGGTATTTCGAGATTATCTGGATAGATTTGTCATCGTCTTCATAGATGATATTCTTGTTTATTCTCATGACAAGGATAAGCATGCACAAAATTTGAAGATTGTTCTACAGACGTTACGAGATAAGAAGCTATATGCGAAATTGAGCAAGTGTGAATTCTGGCTTGATCGGGTAGTATTTCTCGGTCATGTGATTTCTAATGAAGGGATATCTGTTGATCCTAGTAAGATAGAGGCAGTGCTGAACTGGTCTCGACCGACGACGGTTGCTGAGATTTGTAGTTTCTTGGGTCTAGCTGGATATTACCGTCGGTTCATCGAGAATTTTGCACAGTTGGCAAGGCCTTTGACTCAGCTTACACGGAAAGATGTTGCCTTCATTTGGTCCTCGTATTATGAGGAGTCATTTCACGAGCTGCGTAGACGTCTTACTACTGCACCTGTGTTAGCTCTACCTTCTGGATCAGGAGGTTATGTTGTCTATACTGATGCCTCTGGTCAGGGGTTAGGATGTGTTTTGACACAGCATGGACATGTTATTGCCTATGCTTCTCGACAGTTGAAGTCGCATGAGAGTAACTATCCAGTGCATGATCTCGAGTTAGCCGCCATTGTATTTGCGCTCAAGATTTGGAGACATTATCTTTATGGCGAGAAATTTGAGATATTTATGGATCACAAGAGTTTGAAGTATTTATTCACTCAGGCAGATTTGAATATGCAACAAAGACGCTGGATGGATCTCCTGAAGAATTATGATTGTGAAATCAAATATCATCCAGGTTCTGCTAATCTTACTGCTGATGCCTTGAGTCGGCAGGTGAGACTGTCTGCACTTCAAACTAATGAAATATCTCATATGATTCAAGAGTGCTGTTCATTGAGTTTTACGCTCAAGCACAAGAAAGGGAGGAATGGGATTCGTTTGTATACTATTCTATCTGAGCCAGCATTGTATTCTCGGATCAGAGATGCTCAGATATCTGATGTTAAGACTCAGCGATTGACACGTCTAGCCAATGGAATTAATACATCTGGATTCCATTTTCAGACAGATGGTTTATTGTGCCTATCCAATAGAGTGGTTGTACCTAATGTTGCGGAGCTCAGGAATGATATTCTATCTCAAGCTCACAGGAGTCAATTATCATTTCATCCTGGAAGTATGAAAATGTATAAGGACTTGCGAACTAGATTCTGGTGGAAGGGGATGAAGCGAAGTGTGTATCAATTTGTTTCGAGATGTTTGGTTTGTCAACAGGTCAAGGCTGAACATCGACGACCAGGTGGATTACTGCAGAATCTTGAGATTCTCGAATGGAAGTGGGAGCACGTGACTATGGATTTTGTTACCCACTTGCCTATGACTTCACGTCAGTGTGATGCTATCTGGGTTGTCGTTGACCGTTTGACAAAATCAGCACATTTCATTCCTTATAACCGGGAGTATTCTTATGATCACATGACACGCTTATATATCCAGGAGATTGTGCGATTACATGGGATTCCAGTGAGTATTGTTAGTGATAGAGATCCGCAATTTACTTCACGTTTTTGGGGTAGTTTTCAGCAAGCGTTGGGTACCACTCTGAGTTTGAGCACTGCGTATCATCCGGAGACTGATGGGCAGTCAGAGCGCACTATTCGTACGCTGGAGGATATGCTACGTTCTTCTGTCATGGATTTTGGCTTATCTTGGCAGGATCAGTTACCTTTGATTGAATTTGCCTACAATAACAGTTATCATCGTAGTATTGATATGGCACCTTTCGAGGCATTGTATGGTCGACGGTGTCGTACTCCGTTATTCTGGGATGAAGTCGGGGAACGACAAGTCGAGGGTCCTGAATTGGTGCAGCAGATTGTAGACAAGGTACATTTGATCAAGCATAGGATCAAAGTTGCTCAAGATAGACAAGCCAATTATGCGAATATTCGTTGCAGGCCACTTCAGTTTGAGCCTGGTGAATATGTGTTCCTTCGAGTATCACCTTTTAGGAAGGTGATGAGATTCGGTGTGAAAGGCAAGTTGTCTCCTCGTTACATTGGGCCTTTCCAGATACTGGAGAAGATCGGAGATGTTGCTTATCGTTTGGCTTTACCGCCATCTCTTTCCAGTATACACAATGTTTTTCATGTGTCGTTGCTTCGATAGTACATAGCTGATGAATCTCATGTGATTCAGTCTACTGATATTCAGCTAGAGCCAGATCTGTCTTTTGTTGAACGACCAATCTGTATCCTAGACAGGAAGGAGAAAATTCTTCGGAACAAGACTATACCACTTGTGATGGTACAGTGGCAGCACCGAGGCGTTGAAGAAGCAACTTGGGAAACTGAGAGTCGTATGCGAGCAGAATATCCTGAGTTGTTTGCTTTGTATTTTTGATTACCATATAAGATGTAATTACCGTTGTTGTAATAAGACATGGTTTGATGTTTCATATTGTTATCTTGATTTATCTTTAGATGTTATTTTGCGGACGAAATATCTAAAGGTGGGGAGAATGTAGTAACCCAGATACCATTTTAAGATAATAATATGTTAAAAATGATTAAGGGTTGGTATTTAACCAATTTCGGAGTGTTATTGGACTTCAGAAGTAAAATTTGGGCTTTTTAATTTTGGCCCGGATAGTAAGCTCCGATCCCGGATAGTAAGCTCCGCTCCCGGATAGTAAGTTCCGATCCTGGCATGGCAGACATGCACGCAATGAGCTGGATCGGAAGCTCCGATCTCGAAATCGGAAGTTCCGATCCTGGCCGAGAAATTTGCCTATAAATAGGGCTTCTCAGATTCATTTCTAAATTACAAATTCCCGAGTTTCTTTATTCAGTTATATAGTGTGAGATATACACTTGAGGGCCCTATCGGTTATAATAGAGGTTCTGGAATAACCAAGGTGTGGTTATAGTCATCCGGGACTAGCGACTTCAAAGGGCTAACTACGGACGAAGGTATGGTTCGGGAATCTATTTAAGTTTTGGGAGTACTTATTAGCTTAGTTAAGGCTTATAGAATTTATGTAGTGATACGGTGAACTTTTGAATATAGGCTTGGAACCTAGGATCCTATTATACTTGAACTAGCCTAGAGGTACGTACACATTGACTTAGATTGCCAGCGAGTATACATGTTTATATGTTGCATTTATTTGGCATTATTATATGGCATGATGTATGATTTACCATTTTCTATACTCATATGTCATGTGCATATACACGTTGAGCCTATTCTTTGTTATATCTGATTATAGAGCCGCTCAGCTCTATACTCGATAGTCTGTCACTGAGGGTACCGCGACGGCGGTATGTCTGTCTACTCTGGTGTACTAGACGAGTGTGGTTGCACCCAGAGGTTGATCCGTGCGGTGGCAGCACTCATATGGCGCCGGTTCTGAGCATGATTTTTCAGATGATCTTTTACCAGTCATCATGCAGCATGCATTATATACATATGTTTACTCATGTCTATGTACTGGGCATAGCGCTCACGTCCTAGTTGTTATCTTGGACACCCTATTCCATGGGGCAGGTCGCAGGATGGACGGAGCTGGTAGTTCAAGGCAGGACTAGGGAGCAGGAGCCTTGAGGATTTTATTATACAGCAGGATTCGATATAGCTGTATAATGTTTACTGTTTCGATTTGGTTGTATCACTACAGATTTAAGTCTGGATTGTATTACTAAGCTGATATGTAAATTATGGATTATGTTTCCGCACGTTTTTACTCTGTTAAGTATTTTGCTGTATTAAGTTTAATGCATGCTATTAATTGCCAGTTAGTAGGTGATTCCATGCAGGGTCACTACAATGCCCTATATATATTTCGAAATTTTCATGATATTAGGGCTGTTTTGAATGTATGATTAATGCATTATGTTGTTTGGCAATTGGTTATATTGATTGAACAAGGATCAAGACACGTTTGGTGCTTGATCTTGATGATTTCGAAATTGTGGAGCGGGAGTGTGGTTGAGTGTTGCCCTAGTGCTTGGGATAAGTCCTAAGAGATGTTATTTGAGGTGTATTGTTGTTTGGTATGGAGAAGAGTTGAGGAAAGAGGGTTATGGGGTTGAATTTTTGAGTTAGAGGTAAGTTGGGTATTGTTGAGTGTGCAGGGTAGTACTGTTCACGGGGCAGGGCAGGTCTTGGCTGAGGTATGGGCAGTGTTAGGGCTGTACCATAGTAAATTTCATGATGTTGTGGTCGTGTCGGTATAAAATGGGCTTATTTCGGATAAGTTTGGACCAAGTTATGAGTCTTTTAAGTTGGAGGTGTAGGTGCAGATTTTTCTTTGTAAAAAGGGGCTGTCCAATTTTCTTGTCTTGTCAATTAGCTCATTTGATCATTTGATGTTACCACCTATTCCTAGGGGTAATTTGAAGTGTTTGTTAAGTGTCGGTTTAAGCGGGATGGGTTTTGGTTAAGGCATGACAAAGTTTAGGGTCTTACGGTTCTCTTGCTCGGGCTACGTCAAGTTTGAGGAAAATTGTTGAGTGATTTGTTTCTTTTGACTTAGGGGCAGCCACTCATCCACCTTACACCCACATTTTTGAGTTGAGTCTCATGTCTTAAAGGTAGCCTATTCGTGTGCATATGACATGTTCTTGAGTTTCATAAAGTGAAAGGAAGCTTTCTTGTTTTGCATGCTATAAAGAGGTGTGAGTCGAGTCTTAATGAATGAATAAAAAAAAAAGGAAGTAAATGTTTTTGAATGAAGTGATTTGTTTGTGACAAAGAGGGGTGTTGCTAGGCCGGGGGATGCCTCGGTCTACTCACCAAGAGGTTATAGTGGTTAGGTTGGGAGCAAGAGACATCTTGTTTATCCTTGCCACAGAGGGGCAATGTGGGAGCTGGAGTTATCTCGGTCTCCTTGCCACAGAGGGGTTAAGTTCGTCGGGAGAAATGTCGTCATCTTGCCGGCATAGTGCACTGCAGCCATGATCATGATCGAAACAGAGGGTCACAAATCAAGGAACTGATTTCTAGAGGAAAAAGTAAAAGAAAAGAAAAGTTAAAGTTTCAAAGTTTCAGTTGACTCGTCTTACGTTTATGTCAGTCAATCAGTTATGCATGAGGTTAAGTTTAATGTTATGAAAGTTTATGTTATGAAAGTTGAAAGTCTATCATAGCGTGAGTTCATCATTGCATGCTATATTACTCTTGTATTTTCATGCATATTTACAGTTAAAGTTCAAAGTATACTATGTATCATAGTTTGAAGTATCGCATCACGTATTTTAAACCCTTGTTATTACACTGTTTATACTTGTTGAGTCTTTAGACTCACTATGCTTGAATGTTTGCAGGTGAGGAGACTGTTGTTGAGATGGAGGGGCATGATCTACTGGGATGAGGCCATCGGTGGTGCAAGGCCCAGTGACCGTTGCATCTTTATGTTTACGTTTTTTCCGCACATTACTCTGTTATGTAATAATGAAGAGTTATTTGAGTACTTTCAGTATTTATAGCCAAGATGTGCATTCCCTGTGCTACAGTTGATGAATTAGTAGTATGTCTACACTTATGCATGTTTATGATTATTGCGAACTTTTAAATGCCTTAGTTTACTTTATGCTGTAACCGGGAGGTGGTTACTAGGATTGCATGTTTATGATTAGCGCACTTGAGTTTTTATGTCAGTATTTCTTTCCTTATTTGAATTGCTGACTGAGTCTTGTTGGCTTGTTTGTTTTACAAATAGGTCATGGCAAAATTTTTAAAAATCCGTAATTTTCCTTTATTTTAATTATAGTCTAGTAGTCAGGGTCCTTACAGGTCTGGCACTCAAAGCCCACTTCAATAGAACTCAAAGTCCAGACAGGTCTGGCACTTATAAACCAAGCAGGTCCATATTAGTCAGTAATATTTAAAACTTAGGCAGGGCTGACAAAAAAAAAACCCACATTGGGTTTGTATTTAAAAATCAGGGTGATTTTCATTCAGCCAGTCTGGGTACATGTAGGTCGGGTTTTAATGATTTACACTTGATAAATTTTGGCTTGATTTTAATTCAGCCAAGTTCGGGTACATGTAGGTCGGGTTTTAATGATTTACACTTGATAAAATTTGGCTTGATTTTCATTCAGCCAAGTCCGGGTACATGTAGGTCGGGTTTTAATGATTTACACTTGATAAAATTTGGCTTGATTTTCATTCAGCCAAGTTTGGGTATATGTAGGTCGGGTTTTAATGATTTACACTTGATAAATTTTGGCTTGATTTTCATTCAGCCAAGTCCGGGTACATGTAGGTCGGGTTTTAATGTTTTACACTTGATAAATTTTGGCTTGATTTTCATTCAACTAGTCCGGGTACAGGTAGGCCGGGGCCTTAAATTTTCATACTTGGTAAAATTTTTGGCTTTACTATTATTTGCATTTATAGTAAAAGCATATTAATATAAGAAACCAAGTTGAGTAAAAACATTCATTCACAGAGCAATAAAATGTATCAGCCCGACCTGGGCAAAAACCAAAATCAATGACTGCGCAGGGTCTATAATACGGATCGTGTTTTTAAACATTGTTCGTAAATACAAAAAAAACATAATCAAGGAGCGGGAGCATCTTGTGGCATTGAGCTCGGGTCGGGGTTTGTTGCCTTCTCTGGTTCGATCTCCTCCGAATCTTCATCAGGCATGTCATCAAGAGCCTTGGTACAATCTAGGAAAAGGGCGGGGTGCTCGGCCTCTGAGTACCCATTAGCCCTGAATTGGGCTAAGCACCCCTTGAAGCCCTCATCAAAAAAGGTAGCAGCCTTCTCAGCTACCGCTTTTGCAAAATCCGCGGAGTTCAAGAACTCCTTTTTCCCGACCTCTTTCGCAGCCTCAAGCTCCTTGGTCAGGGCCCGTACTCGGTTCTCTAATTCAATCTTATCCACCTCTAGCTCGGCAGTCTTTTTGTGAGCATCCTCCAGAGCATCTCGCCCGAAATCAATCTCCACTCTCATCTCGGTCACCTCTTCGTTATGTTCGGCCTTCATTTCTTGGGTTTTGCGGGTTAGCTCGGAAATACGGGTGACAAAAGCCTCTTTATTGGACACATGCTCCTCCCGAGCTTTAAAGGCTCTGCTGGTGATCTCCCCTCCCCAAGCTAGAGCCTGTGAAAATATACAAAGGTAAATTCTAGCTCGGTATACAAGGTAAGATTGAAAAAATAGCAACATACCTGCAGGGATGCCAGAGCAAAGTTCTGCTCAGCTTCCAAATGTGGCACCGCTTGTAGGATTTTCAAGTCAGATCGGGAGATCAAGTTCTGCATTATGCCCAAGCACCTTTGGGGGTCGAGCTGTGAGAAAAAAGACATATCTGGCGTCCCAGACTGGAAGGCCATACCATGAGGCACGGAGTCCGATAAAGACTCAAACTCCTCTACCGGGCCTTTTCCATGAGCTCGAGGGGTAAAGTTGAAGGCTGGGGCGACAGCTCGGGAGGTACAAGAGGTCCTTGTTCTATGGACTTAGAAGATTTTTTCTTGGGTTGCGCAGTGGTTTTGGGCTCGGGTTTTGATCTAGCCTCCGCATCCTCGGGTTTCTTCCTCTTCAAATTCTTCAAAGCAGCTCTAAAGTTTGCAGGCATAGCAGCAGAACGGATCCTGTCGTCTGAACAAATAACAAGGAAACAAATAAGATGCATGGGTACAGTAGTCTAAGATAATAGTAGAACTGGTACAGGGGTACTACCTACATCCCCTTCGATCTCTACTCTTTTCCAACTGAAACTGTAATGGCAGAGCAAATCATCCCCGACCAGGTTCTCGATGTCAAAAACTTGAACGGACATGGTGTTGAGAAAGTTGGTAAAGTTATGGGATGGTAGAGCTGAGGGATCAAGAGTGGTGAAATTCATAGCCCAATTACTCCGGCACTCCCAGGGCTGGTTAGGCTTAACAAAGAAATACCTATTGGTCCAACCCTTGTGAGAGCTCAGTTTTTCTCTCAAAAAAGGGTATTTGGGTCGTATGGAAATGTAAAAACATCCCGGGACGGTTTTCTTAATTTGAAGGAATTGGATAAAATTTCCTATGTCTAATGAAATTCTGAAAAAACAGAATAGGACAGCTAGGGATAGGATCGAACTAAAGGAGTTCGGGGATAATTAACTCGGACAGATGCAAAAATATTGACAAAGTTGAGATACACAGTTCGGGATAGGAAATCTCAAACCCATTTTTACCTGATCTAGGCTGAAGCTTAAATATTTAGGGGGTGGCTTGTGAGCTTGGTCCTTCCAACCTGGGATTAGGAGGTCATATCCCTCAGGCATCCCCGATCTATCCCTAATGAAGGGACCTAGGTCAGGACTTAGATGGGAGGCCAATACCTCAAACCATTGTTTGCCCTGGGTGGTTAGTCGGGTTTTGTCCGACCTAAGTCTATGCAGTCGCCTTAATTTTTCCTCTCGAGTCTCAGACAGATCCAACTATGTGCTAGAATTGGAGGGCTCGGGGTTATCATGGGGAGAATTGGGTGCTTCAACAAATGCTACTATTTCTCTAACAGAAGTTTCATCTAGGGAAGACATATTAACCAACCTAGTGTAAGGACGGTAGGACTTACAGGTAAGAGAGCTGTAGCTCGGGATTGATACAACAGGTCAGGAGCAAGCAGTCCGGGTCGGGCAAGCTCTCGAAATTTTGACAGTGTAACAATGCAAATGAAAGGTAAAAATCAAAATTTTTACTGACCTATTTATAGAGGTGGTGAATTGATCAAGACCATTGATTGTTACCCCGATCCACGGCTTGGGACGGGACAAGTCAGGGCCATTTAGCTTCGGGAGGTGAACCGTCATAAGGCATCTGGGCCGTTCGTAGAAAACACATCACGCGGATCCTGATCTGGACCGTCTAAAAGAAACACATCGCAGGAATTCAATTCTGAGCTGTTTGAATGAAATATGGGTAGTTCGGGGTCCGAACTATATTCTTGGTCTAAATTCATTCTTCTTTTAGACCAGTTAGGGAGGTCCTATTGATACCCGGGGAAATTATTTTAACCCGGACCCGTTTATTATGGGTTTAAGAGGGGTGGCCCAATTTTGGGATTATTATTATATAAGGTTCAACCCAGTTTTCTACCTGTTAGGACGTGTCAAAACCTGGGATGCTGTTAATGGGCTTACCCGAGCTGGGGCCCAATGGGCTGGACATACCTTCCTAGTTCAAGTAGGGCACGGATGTCTTAGAGATAATCTTGATCATTCCACAGATATGCATGAGATAGGGATTAACTCAAGGACGGTCCAATGAGTGAAGAGTCCTACTCCAGGACATGTTATAATTAGACTAGGTAACTTACTCTATTTTTCCTATAAATACAGGTACTGATATGGCCGTGTTCATTCACTCTCACTTTTACATTCACGAACTCATATCTCTCAGTTTTTGCATTAATCATACCCTCTGCCTTCAAGACACTGACTTAGGCATCGAAGGGTCACGCCGAAAACACTTTCGGCGCCCCTTGACCTAGTTGTTGCATGTGCAGTACTTGGTGATACCCGATCCGACCTGCTTCATTGAAGATTTGGAGGATCCATTCTACCAGATCGAACCCGAGGTAAAATTCCGATATCATCAAACATCTTAGGCCCAATAACAAAATTGGCCCAAAGAATAAACTAAACACTTAGACTCTTAAATAAATCACCCGGCCCAAAATAAAATAATCCGGACCCAAACCATAACATATACCCTAATACACTTGACCCGACCCGGACAACTCACTCACCCGAGCCTCGCCTGAGCTGCCCGCTAGATAGACCACCCTTACAACCATCCAACTGTTCACCTAGCCGACTCTAGTTCAAGAGATGTTAAACCAACACCCAAAGGGACTTAATCCAACCATCAACCATTGAACAACAACTAAGACCTAGCCATGACAAAAAAATCATTCACAATACATAAAAACGTGAATAATGCATGAGTTAAAACTTGAGCTATCATATCCACATACAAATGCAACAACACAATTTAATAACCAAAACAGTGAATATCATTATCTAAGCGGTGTGAGCAAGGAAGGGTATAAAATGCCTTTGCGTTTAAAACGCACGAAAAACTAATACGGTTGCGGTTGCGTGTATCGGGACTCAAAAATCTCATAATTATCCAATTCTGGAAGCTCAAATTCCTAAACTGCTGATTTCTGCCTCTAATTATCCTCAATGGGTTCCGATCTGCGAAAAATCACACAATGGTCAAAAGTCAACCTTGGTAAACTTTGGTCAAACTTTAACCAAAAATTACCGAAATTTATTGCTCTCTCACCGCTTAACAATTTTGAATCTCGACTCGAAACTTGGATATTCGAATCTATCACGTCGAGGCAATCGAAAATGGTTAGCATGTCGACGGCAGGTGGCTCACCAGAGAAGACGGTGGCGCGACGGCGGCGTCCGGCGACGATGTCAAAACTACTCCAAAAATTCTGAAATTTTTCAGGCTTGTAGAACTCGACGAGACGATTCCAATGCACTAATCCATGACCGGAGAGGACCACCGTGGTGGCCAAAATCATCGAAAAATAGCCGGCAGGGGCGTGAGCTTCCGAGCTCAGATCCGCCCGCTTTTCTCACGAAAAATGCTGAAAAAAAGCTTGGTAAATGATCTTCACACATCATACTACCATTTAGCAACTCAAAAACTAACAAAAACGAGCTAAAATCCGATCAATACGCGCGAATAAGACGATGAATAGTGTCGCCCCTTTCTCGACTTTGTGCTCGGCAAATCGGACACCAAAAATCATGATTCTTGGTATGGTTGTGATCGCCTCGACGAGAGCTACAAGATGGGAGGGTCAATCGACGGCGAAGGGCGGCGGCTGGCGGTCGGCGACGGGAAGGTCGATTTGGGGGTTAGGGTTTTAGTATGTGTTTTAGGTGTTTAGTGCGTGAGAGAGAGTGTACCACTTAATTTTATAAAACTGGTCCTAAAATGACCCGGTCTGATCCATTTTAATGCTCTTGTGTTATTTTACTCCAATATGTAATTTAACACATTTTTACAATTATCTGGAATAGCTAACTTTGACCTGTCAACTAGACCAGTAAATTTCCAAATAAGTAAATTGAGTCAATCTTAGGCTTTGACCAATCACTCAAAATGATTATTTTCTCCAATTTAAATTATTTGGCATCAATAATTATTTTAATTTCCATTATCTCAAAATGCCAATATTATCAGATATTCAGAAATAGTCAAACTCATTGACTAAATGACACGTGTATTTTGTAAATACACTCTATAAATCATTTGGCAGTAATAAATATTTTTTTTTCAACTCAATAATTATTTTAATTGCCAATTAATTCGGTAATAAATTTTGGAACGTTACAACTCTCCCCTCCTTAAATGAAATTTCTTCCTCGAAATTGGAGTAAGTATCGATAAGCTCTGGACAATACGTCCGCATAACGACCTTGGCCTCCGAGAGAGCCTCTTCCTCTGACTGATTCTAACACCGGACCTTGACCAAGGGAAAAACTTGCGTTCTAAGTATCTGCTCCTCCCGTGCTAAGATCTGCTCTAGTCCTTCCTCGAACGACAAGTCTGACGCCAACTGCAGAGGCTCATATCCATAAAGCATCACGCCTTTCATTGGTGCAACCCTCACAAACACATGGTCTCCAATAGCAAACTCGAGGTCTCGTAGTCTTCGGTCAGCATAACTCTTCTGACGACTCTGTGTGGCCCTCATCTTGTCCCAAATTCGAACCACGATATCTGTAGTCTGCTGAACTAACTCGGAACCTAAGAGAATCCTCTCGCCAACAACATTCCTGTTACCCCGAGAAAATATTTCAACCCGAGCCCGTTTATAATGGGTTTACCCCGTATAGCCCAAGGTGGCAAGGTCCAGTCCAGTGCAAAATTATGTTGGACTTTGCCGACCTGGGCTGGTCATTATGGGCCGACCTAGGCTGTTTCTAATGGGCCGCAAGTATTCTTTTCGAGTTCAAGTATGACTCTGATATATATGAGATAAGCCTGGATCTTTTCAAATATTCACAATATAGAGATAAACTTAAGAAGGATCCAATGGATGAAGAGTCCTAGTACAGAACATGTTATAATTCAACTAGATAACTTACTCTATTTTCTCCTATAAATTTAGGTACTGTTATGGTTTTATTCATTCATTATTCATTACTCACTATTCATCATTCATCACACATTCACTCTCACTTTTACATTCACACACTCATATCACTCAGTTTTCGCATGTTTTCGCATTAATCATACCCTCTGCCTTCAACACACTGACTTAGGCATCGGAGGGGTCACGTCGAAAACAACTTTGACGCCCCTTGACCTAGCTGTTGCTTGCGCATATTTCATTGATATCCCACCTGCTTTAGAAAGGAATTGGAGGATCCATTCTACCAGACCGAACCCGAGGTAAAATTCCGACATCATCAATTGGCGTCGTCTGTGGGAATTTGAAGAAAAAGAGTTTCGATGGCTAATCAGAATGGAGATCACCCAAATTTAGAGGAATTAGTAGCTCAGGCTGTTCAGAGGGCTTTGGCGGAAAGGGGTGAGGACAATCTCCCACACCCCGATCATAATGCCCACCTCGAGGAGATCAAAAAGTTGAAGGAAGAGATGGAGCAGCTAAGGAAGAATCAGGCCGGGTACCTAGCTACCACAACCAAAAACGTTCCTTTTACACAGGAGATATTGGACGCCGACCTCCCCAAACAATTCAAATCGCCTCACGTTGGAGAATATGATGGTAAAGGAGATCCTGAAGACCATTTAGCATGCTTCGAGAATGCAGCTCTGTTGCATAAATATTCTGATCAGATCAAGTGTAGGGCTTTCCTTACTACTCTCATAGGACCAGCCCAGCAATGGTTCAGTATGCTACGCTCTGGGGAGATCAAAGAATTCAAGGATTTTAGCAAATCCTTTTTGCATCACTTTGCTAGCAGCAAAAAAAATCATACCACTACTTTCAGCCTCTTTGAAATCAAGCAACGAGAACATGAAAATTTGAGAACATATATCCGCAGGTTTAGTGCCTTGGCTCTCGAGGTACCCATGGCTACCCCAGACCTGCTCATCAGTGCCTTTATGCAAGGACTGGATACAAAAGATTTTCTCAAATCTTTAATAAAAAGGCCGCCGAAAACATACGAGGAATAACTCGCCCGAGCTGAGAAATATGTCAACATGCAAGAGATTCAGGTTTCGCGAGCAGCTGTAAAGAGGGAACGGCCTAAAAGTCCTAAGAACAATAGAGTTCCGATCAGCAATCCAGGGATGGGACAACCATACCGACCCGCACTATTGGGGTGAATTCACCTCTTTCACTCCTTTGCGCATGAGCAAAGTCCGAGCTCTTCAAATTTGTGACGATCAAAAACTCACACAAAGGCCTCCATGGACTGAGAAGGGACCTCGGAATAGGGAATCCAATAAGTATTGTCACTTTCATAATGAGTATGGACATACTACGGAGGACTGTCATCAATTAAATCAAGAGATTGAAAAGATAATAAAGCAACATTCTGAATTAAAAAATATATTGACCCTTCAAGAGGGATATCGCCCGAACAGGGGACAGGGAGGAAGGTCAAGACAAAGAGTCAGGACTGTTCCTCTCCACGAAGATTTCAATCGCCCAAATAAGGACCAGCCCAAGGATGATCGAGCTCATCAAAGACCGGCTCCACCCGCTCGAGGAATTATCAATATGATTTCGGGAGGCCCTACTGATAGAGATTCCAATCAAGCTAGGAAAACTAGCAGCAGAAAATTAATAAATATGGAGATTGACAAGCAGATTGTCCATACTGGCCCGACCCTCTCTTTTGGGCCGGAAGATTTGAAAGGGATTTCTAGCAACCATAATGATGCACTGGTAATAAGGGCCATGGTCGCAAATTATGACGTAGCCCGGATATTTGTAGATTTAGGCAGTTCTGTCAACGTTCTCTTCCAGGAAGCAATAAATCAAATGGACCTGGGATAGTACAAGATGGAGCTCGTCGTAACATTACTCTTTGGTTTCACATGTCATGCAATCCGACCTATCGGCTTAGTGCACCTACCCCTAACTCTTGGAAAGAACAACGCCCGCAAGACCAGGATTGTGAGTTTCATTATAGTTAATGCTCCATCTACCTATAATTCTATACTAGGCAGACCTGCCATGACCATTTTCATGGCTGTTGCATCAGCACTGCATCAGAAAATGAAATTCCCAGTGGGAAATGAGGTCGGTGAGGTGCAAGGTGATCAAGTCATTGCTCACAAGTATTACGTGGAGGAGGTCAGAATAGAGCAAAAGGTGACCAGGACTGATAGTGTGGACAGACCTGGACTTTCATGCCAATTGGACTAAAAAATGACGGGGCAACATATCAAAGATTAATGGACAAAGTATTCGAGCAGCAAATTGGAAAGAATATTGAAGTCTACTTTGATGATATCCTGGTCAAGACCCGAACTGCGGACCAGTTCATTACCGACCTAACTCAAACTTTTCAGACTTTAAAACACTATCAGCTTAAGTTAAACCCCAGCAAGTGTACTTTTGGAGTGCGAGCTGGAAAGTTTTTGGGTTACATGGTTACAAGAAGGGGAATCGAAGCTAACCCCGAAAAGGTCCAAGCCATCATTACTATGAGCTCCCCCAAGAATATACAGGAAGTACAGAGATTAACGGGAAGAATTACAACACTGGCCCGGTTTATAAGCAGATCAGCAGATAAAAGCCTCTCTTTCTTTAAGGCACTAAGAAAGACGAAAATTTTTTGAATGGGATGAGGAAAGTGAGAAAGCCTTTTAGGACTTGAAAACCTACTTAAAGCAATTTCCTTTCCTGAATAAGCCTACTCAAGGGGAAGAGTTGTTCTTCTATCTGGCTGTTACACCTCGAGCAACCAGTTCGGTCCTTGTCAAAAAATACGGAATGAATCATCAACCCGTATACTTTGTAAGTCATGCCTTGAAGGGACCCGAGATCAATTACCTAACTCAAGAAAAGCTTGCTTTAGCTCTGGTCATCACAACGAGAAAATTAAGACCTTATTTTCTCTCGCACCCTATCACCGTACTCACCAATAGTGCTTTGGGAAAAATCGCAGCTAATCCAAACGTATCAGGTATACTGGTCAGATGGATCATGGAGTTGAGCGAGTACGATATCAAATATGAACCTCGAACAGCTATAAAAGCTCAAGCCCTAGCTGATTTCTTGGCAGAGACAGTTCAACTAGAACAAGAAGAGCTATGGAAGATTTTTGTAGATGGGTCATCATGTCAGTCCGGGAGCGGAGCTGGAATTGTGATCATCTCACCTTGGGGTGAAGAAACTAATATTTCAATCAGATTGGACTTCAGAGCCTCAAACAATGAAGCAGAATATGAGGAATTATTACTTGGACTCAAAGCAGCACGAAACTTGGGTATCTCCTGAGCTATTCTATACTCTGATTCCCAATTAGCTATTCAACAGAGCAATGGAAAGTTTGAGATCAAAGATGATAAGATGAATAAATATGCCAAGGCATTAGACAAGGCCAAGGAAGGATTCACCGAGCTGAAATTGGAGCTCATCCCCCGATCTGGCAACATCAAGGCCGACCATTTGGCCCGCTTAGCCAATGCATTAAATGACCGGTCTGACCCCATCGTGGAAGGTCGGGAACTCGTATCTCAATTGGAAACTCTCGATGATATGCTAACCCAAGTACCAGAAGGGGATTGGAGATATGATATACACAAATATCTGACCACAAAAAAATTTCCAAGTGATAATAAGAAAGCTAAGGAAATAAAACGAAGAGCACTTTGTTTCGTCATGATAGACCAAATTCTGTTCAAAAGATCTTTTTCTCAACCTTTGTTAAAGTGCTTGGGCCTCGACGAGGCAAATTATGTATTATGGGAAATTCATGAAGGGTCTTGCGGAAGTCATCTGTACTAACCCGCATCTCGAATTAGTGATTAATGAGTAATTAATCACATGATCATGTTCTTAATAAATGATTAGGGATGTCTTGTTGAACTAACGGACTCCAAAAATAGATCCAGGATACTCGAACATGGTGGGCATGGCTCGGGAGGTTAGGACGCTCCAAACTGGTGTTCGGAGGACCCAAACGTGATCGGAGTCAGGATCGGAGGCCCGAGGAGTTCGGACGATCCAAAGAGGAGTTCGGAGGATCCGTCGGTGGGATCGTAGGACCCGAACAGGATTAGGGCTTACGTCATCAATTATGCCAGCAAGGTGACATCATGGCTGACATCACTGATGGGACTTCGGAGGACCCGAAGTTAGGATCGGACGATCCGATCAAGTTTGGACGATCCGAAGTCATGATCGAAGGATCCGAACCAGTTCGGAGGGCCCGAAGCCGAGTTTGGACGGCCCGAACGCCGTCTATAAATAGAGGAGCCGAGGTTCATTTGTGACTCGCTCATTTCCTCTCTTCTCTCTAAATTCCTAAGCCTTCTAACTCAGATCTAGGGAGATCTAGGCGTCCTACGGGGAATCCGGAAGTGGCTTAGTGATCTAGACGTCGTCGCAGAGCTATGGCCTAGTTTTGAGGCTATCGACAGCAAAGGGCTAATGACGGACGCAGGTATAGCTTTGGCATCCTAAAAATATTTAGGAGTACGCTTTAGCTTAGTTAAGGCTTTTAGAGCTTTATTGTTGATGTATGGATATTTTCATTGTAGTAGCAGTAGACTGGACTAGTAGGCTTGGAGTATAGGCCAGTGGAGCTAGGTTTGTCCAGCAGTGTTAGAGGTACGTAAGTACTGACCGAGATAGCCGACATGATATATTTGCATGTATTTTGCATGAGTATGTGCTATATGCTTTATCATGTTTTAGCATGTTTTACCGTCTTAGCACATACATGATTTTACGTGTGACTGCATCCGAAGAGATGTGAGTCATTGACAGTCTCCATAAGGAACTATGATCTCATTTTGGACTCAAGTCAGGTATGACAGTTTCCATATGAGACTTGTATCCTGTTTTGGATTCGGGTCAGGATGGGGTTGGCTCAGCCCTGATATGGAGTATACGAGTACCCCGCGGAGTCGCTCTCTAGCCGGTACTGTATATTCTCGGCGCCATGAGCAAGTGTTTTCACTTGAGTTTTAAATCATCTATGTGCGCATATTTGTATTTATATCATTGCTTCGTATTGAGCGTTCTAGCTCACGCCCCTGTGTTTGGGTATTCGTTGTGTACCTTATGGCGGGGCAGGTTTGAGGTTGGATGGTCCAGGTGGCTCTCAGCAGGATTGAGCTTAGGAGGGTGTGAAGTTGTAGAGGGTAATCCCCTGAACCTTCGATTTGGTTGTATAATAGTACTTATACACTTGTGATATCGTTGGTTGTATTCTGCCGATTGGATTTGTTGTATTTTAATTATCCGCACTTTACGCTTTAAGCTTTTATTGCGTGCGCTTTTACTGTAACTCTGATTAGGTAATGGATCCGGGTTGGGTCGCTACATTTTTGGTATCAGAGCGCATTGCACTGGGAATATCGTAAAGCGGATTAAGTAATTATTTGTTCTTATGTAACAGATGGCAGATTACGATGAGATCCACGATAGCGGAGGCGGCAGTCATTGGGGCGATCCGAATGATCGTAGACATCGTCAAGGACAGCCTGAGGAGCGCAAGCGAGTGAGCATGCGCAGATTCAAGGAGGTTAGCCCGAAGCCTTTGTCGGGAGGTGAGACAGCTGAAGAGGCGGAGGATTGGCTTGAGAGGATGGAGCAGTTCTTCCAAGAGTTTCGTTGCACGGCTGAAGATAGGATGGAGATTCTTGCCTTTATGCTTGAGGGCAGAGCGAGGAAGTGGTGGAGATCTACTTCCGCACCGTTCATAGCAGCTTGAGGTGCAACTACGTGGGTTGAGTTCCGTACTGCTTATCAGAGGTTGTATTTTCCTTTTGCTCTTCGTCAGGCGAAAGACAGTGAGTTGTTGAGTTTGCGACAGGGGACGATGACGATCGAGGAGTACCAGCAAAAGTTCTTTGATCTACTACCTTTTTGTCCTCATGTTGCTGATAGTTCTATGGTGAAGTTTGATCATTTTCTTCAAGGGTTGAACCCTGATATTCATCGGATGGTTGCTGTGGGCGGCGATGGGACTTACGAGGATTTGGTGGACCGTTGTCGCCAGGCCGAGGACAGTATTCGGAGGAACAGGGGACTTTACTCTTCTTCTTCCAGGTCAGCGAGTGCTAGTGCTTTGGGCCCTAGGGGTCAGTCCTTCAAAAAGCCAAGAGGTACTTCTTCTTCTTCCTCTGGATTTGGGGGAGTGCATCATTTTGGTGGACAGAGACCAAACCAATGTAGTCAGTGCAGACGCAGGCATCCTCCAGGACAATGTGGTCGATCGACCACTGCATGTTTCCAGTGTGGCCAGGAGGGTCACATGAAGAGAGATTGTCCTATGCTGATTGGGGCAGTGAGTGGTTCCGGAGGTTCTCAAGCATCTGTTCAGCCACCTCAGTACCAGCAGCCACCTTTTCAGCAGCAGTATTCGCAGCAGCGCCAGCAGCCGCAGCAGTCTCAAAGACATCCTACTCAGACTCCTTCTCGGGGTCATTCTTCTTTGAGGCCACGTACCCAGGGTCAGGTCTTTGCGCTTAACCAGGAACAGGCAGAGGCTGACAGTGATCGGATGATCGCAGGTACCTGTAGTTTGTGTGGTTTTCTTGCATTTGTTTTGATTGATACCGGTGCATCGCATTCTTTTGTCTCAGCACGTTTTGCTAAGAAGTATAGATTGCCGTTTATTCCTTTAGATGTGTTGCTAGTGGTTTCTACTCCTATGGGGAGCGAGGTTTTAGCCAAGCATCTAGTTGTGGGTTGTGTTTTGGATTTCGAGGGACATCAGCTTAGTGCTAACCTGATGATTCTAGCAATAGAGGATTTCGATTGCATCATTGGGATAGATCTATTAACTACCTACCGAGCGATGGTGGATTGCTATCATAGGTTTGTTCAGTTTTGTCCAGAGGATGACGAGTCATGGTATTTCTATGGTGAGGGAGTGCGACCCCCGATGCCAGTGATTTCAGCTCTGAAGGCCCGGCGTGCTTTAGAGTCTGGCGGGGAAGGCTATCTTATCTACGCCATTGACGCATCCTTAGGAGAGCCAGATATCCGAGAGATACCAGTGGTTTGTGACTTTCCAGATATATTTCCGGAGGAGATTCCAGGTTTGCCACCAGTAAGGGAGATTGAGTTTGGAATTGAGTTAGTGCCAGGGACTGCACCGATTTCCAGAACTCCTTACCGATTGGCACTGTCAAAAATGAAAGAGCTGTAGAAGCAATTGCAAGATCTTCTTGATAAGGGTTATATTCGACCTAGTGTTTTGCCATGGGGAGCCCCAGTACTTTTTGTCAAGAAGAAGGATGGGTCGATGCGGTTGTGTATTGACTACCGTCAGTTGAATCAGGTGACAGTAAAGAATAAGTATCCTCTTCCGCGGATAGATGATCTCTTTGATCAGTTGCAGGGTACTTCTGTCTATTCGAAGATTGATCTTCGGTCTGGGTATCATCAGTTGCGAGTTTTACAGGAGGATGTTCCTAAGACAACATTTCGTATGCGGTATGGACACTATGAGTTTCTAGTGATGCCGTTTGGTTTGACGAATGCTCCAGCTATTTTTATGGATCTGATGAACAGAGTTTTCCGCAACTTTTTGGATAAGTTCGTGGTGGTGTTCATCGATGACATTTTGGTGTATTCTCGCAGCATGGATGAGCATGCCTACCATCTCTATACTGTACTGCAGGTCTTGAGGGAGAGACAGTTGTACGCGAAGCTGAGTAAGTGACTTCTGGATTGACCGAGTTGTGTTCCTTGGTCATGTCATTTCTCAGGAGGGCGTATCTGTTGATCCTAGAAAGACAGAGGCTATTTTGAATTGGCCACGTCCGACTACAGCTTCTGAGATTCGTAGTTTCCTTGGTTTAGCAGGATACTATCGTCGTTTTGCTGAGAATTTCTCTCAGATAGCTAAGCCTTTGACTCAGTTGACGAAGAAAGATGTTTCTTTCGTTTGGTCTGATGCTTGTGAAGACATTTTTTGTGAGTTGAGACGTCGTCTGATGACAGCTCTAGTTCTTGCTTTACCGTTTGGATCAGGTGGTTTTGTAGTCTTCACTGATGCTTCTCTCCAGGGTTTGGGGTGTGTGTTGACTCAGAATGGCCACGTGATTGCTTATGCCTCCAGACAGCTGAAGACTCACGAGGAGAACTATCCCGTACATGATTTAGAGCTTGCAGCTATTGTCTTTGCTCTTAAGATATGGCGTCACTATTTGTACGAAGAACGATTTTAGATCTTCACCGATCATAAGAGTTTGAAGTCTCTGTTCACTCAGGCTGAGTTGAACATGCGGCAGCGTCGTTGGATGGATCTGTTGAAGGATTACGATTGTGAGATCAAGTACCATCCAGATTCTTCAAATCCTGTTGCTGATGCGCTTAGTCGCAAAGTCTATGCGAGTTCCCTTCGAACCAATTCGGTATGGAAGACAGTGGAAGAGTGTTGTTCTTCAGGATTCACATTCCGTCATAAGAAAGAACGGCAAGGGATTCGTGTTTCTTTTTTGCTTGCAGAGCCAGCGTTGTATCGACGAATCCGGGAAGCTCAGAATTCTGATCTGAAGACGCAGAAGTTAACCCGTTTGGCTGAGGGTGATAATACTTCTGGTTTCCATTTGTAGGGAGACGATCTGTTGTGTCTTTCTGGTCGAGTTGTGGTACCCAAGGATTCTATTTTGAGGGATGAGATCTTATCGCAAGCTCACCGCAGTCAATTCTCTGTACATCCAGGCAACATGAAGATGTATAAGGATCTTCGCACTCGATTTTGGTGGAAAGAGATGAAGCGCAGTGTCTATCAGTTTGTGTCCCAATGCCTTGTGTGTCAAAAAGTCAAGGCAGAGTTTAGACGACCCGAAGGGTTACTTCACAGCTTAGAGATTCCTGATTGGAAGTGGGAGCATGTGACGATGGACTTTGTCACCCACTTGCCTATGTCTTCCAGGAATTGTGATGCTATTTGGGTTGTCGTGGATCGGTTGTCGAAGTCAGCGCATTTTCTTCCCTATAACCGCGATTACACCTTTGATAGGATGACACAATTGTATGTGCGGGAGATTGTTTGATTGCATGGGATTCCGTTGAGCATTGCCAGTGATAGAGATCCGAGATTCACCTTGAGGTTTTGGGGTAGTTTCCAGCGAGCCCTTGGTACTACTTTGAGCTTGAGTACGGCTTATCATCCAGAGACGGACGGACAGTCGAAGCGTACTATTCGCACTCTAGAGGATATGCTTCGCGCGGCGGTGATGGATTTTGGTCTAGCGTGGCATGATCATTTACCCTTGGTGGAGTTCGCCTACAACAATAGTTTCCATCGCAGCATTGGCATGGCACCATTTGAGGCTCTTTATGGATGCCGTTGTCGTACACCTTTGTTTTGGGACGAGGTTGGCGAGCGTCAGGTTGAGGGTCCTCAGATGATTCAACAGATGATTGATGCAGTAGAGTTGATCCGACACAGGGTTAAGGCAGCCCAGGATCGACAGGCTAGCTACGCGAACACTCACCGCAGGCCACTTCATTTTGAGGTAGGGGAGTATGTTTTCTTGTGTGTGTCACCTTTTCGGAAGGTGACGAGGTTTGGTCGCAAGGGTAAGCTGACACCTAGATTTATTGGTCCTTTCGAGATTCTCGAGAAGGTTGGGGATGTGGCTTATCGTCTGGCCTTGCCACCCAATCTTTCGGAGATCCACGATGTGTTCCACGTGTCCTTGTTGAGGCAGTATGTGGCGGACGAGTCGCATATTTTGCATCCGACCGAGGTAAAGGTAGATCGGGATCTATCGTATGTGGAAAAACCCCTGCGGATTCTTGACAGGAAGGACAAGGTACTTCGTAACAAGCGTATACTGTTGGTGATGGTACAGTGGCAATGCAGAGGGACAGAGGAAGCTACTTGGGAGTTGGAGAGCCGGATGTTAGCCGAGCACCCCGAGTTATTTTGAGATTTTGTACTTCTTTGTATCGAGTTTGTACTTGTTCAGTTGTAATAAAGAACATTCATGTTAAGTTTCGTACTTTTTCCTCTGACTCTAATTTCGAGGACGAAATTTCTTAAGTGGGGGAGAATGTATTAACCCGCATCTCGAATTAGTGATTAATGAATAATTAATCACATGATCATGTTCTTAATACATGATTAGGGATGTCCTGTTGAACTAACGGACTCCAGAAATAGATCCAGGATACTCGAACATGGTGGGCATGGCTCGGGAGGTTTGGACTCTCCGAACTGGTGTTCGGAGGACCCGAACGTGATCGGAGTCAAGATCGAAGGCCCGAGGAGTTCGAACGATCCGAAGAGGAGTTCGGAGGATCCGAAGAGGATCGGAGGCTCCGTCGGTGGGATCGAAGGACCCGAACAGGATTAGGGCTTACGTCATCAATTACGCCAGCAAGGTGACATCATGGCTGATGTCACTGATGGGACTTCGGAGGACCCGAAGTTAGGATCAGACGATCCGATCAAGTTCGGACGATCCGAAGTCATGATCGGAGGATCCAAACCAATTCGGAGGGCTCGAAGCCGAGTTCGGACGGCCCGAACGCCGTCTATAAATAGAGGAGCCGAGGTTCATTTGTGACTCGCTCATTTTCTCTCTTCTCTCTCAATTCCTAAGCTTTCTAACTCAGATCTAGGGAGATCTAGGTGACCTACAGGGAATTCGGAAGTGGTTTAGTGATCTAGACGTCGTCGTGGAGCTATGGCCTAATTTTGAGGCTATCTACAACAAAAGGCTAACGACGGACGCAGGTATAGCTTTGGCATCCTAAAAATATTTAGGATTACGCTTTAGCTTAGTTAAGGCTTTTAGAGATTTATTGTTGATGCATGGATATTTGCATTATAGTAGCAGTAGACTGGACTAGTAGGCTTGGATTATAGGCCAGTGGAGCTAGGTTTGTCCAGCAGTGTTAGAGGTACGTAAGTACTGACCGAGATAGTCGGCATGATATATTTTCTATGTTGCATGAGTATGTTCTATATGCTTTATCATGTTTTAGCATATTTTACCGTCTTAGCACATACATGATTTTACGTGTGACTGCATCCGGAGAGATGTGAGTCATTAACAGTCTCCATAGGGAACTATGATCTCATTTTGGACTCGAGTCAGGTATGACAGTTTCCATATGGGACTTGTATCCTGTTTTGGATTTGGGTCAGGATGGGGTTGGCTCAGCCCTGATATGGAGTATACGAGTACCCCGCGGAGTCGCTCTCTAGCCGGTACTGTATATTCTTGGCGCCATGAGCAAGTGTTTTCACTTGAGTTTTAAATCATCTATGTGCGCATATTTGTATTTATATCATTGCTTCGTATTGAGCGTTCTAGCTCACGCCCCTGTGTTTGGGTATTCGTTGTGTACCTTATGGCAGGGAAGATTTGAGGTTGGACGGTCCAGGCGGCTCTCAGCAGGATTGAGCTTAGGAGGGTGTGAAGTTGTAGAGAGTAGGAATTTATTTACCCTGAACCTTCGATTTGGTTGTATAACAGTACTTATACACTTGTGATATCGTCGGTTGTATTTTGCCGATTGGATTTGTTGTATTTTAATTATCCGCACTTTACGCTTTAAGCTTTTATTGCGTGCGCTTTTACTGTAACTCTGATTAGGTAATGGATCCGGGTTGGGTCGCTACATCATATAGGCAGTCTTTGTAAGAGTGGGTGCCCAGTGAGCCAACTGTGTGGCTATGGGCTTTGTTGACTCTTTGTATAAACAATCTTTTGTTTAATATTATTTACACTTTTATGGCAATGACTTTATATTACTTCATATTGTTATATTGTGATATACTATTGTTGTTTTGATAAAGACCTTGAATATACTATAGTGTATGTAAGATGTGGTAGAACATGGAGATGTCTATCATGAAATACATCTTATAGTCACTGTATATTCTAAAACCGTTCCTAGTCGATTGAGCCGTCCGATAATAAGGATAAGGATCGCTCGAGTTTGAGACTAGCATTTGCGATGCGGAGTACCACGTTTCATTGGTAGGGAACATGGAGATGTTCGAAGCATGCAAATGGATATTCATAGGATGAATAGTCGAACTACCCTATCCGGACTTTCCAAGTGGTTATCACTTATCGAGTGGATAAAGTCCGCGGTTTTGGTTGTACACCATTAGTCCTTACGACTTGAAACATCATGGAGACTCTATATGCTAGTACTGTGCTTTGACTCGTTTACCGACTCTGAGGGGGTCATCAGGTGTCGAGATTGGGTACAGTTACGACACATATAGGAGTCAATGCATTGTTGTCAAGGATTCACCACATACTTGCGAGTGTGGATATCCTATGCGATCTGAGGAGATATTAGTGTGACAAATCTCTGACCAGAGTACTTGATGTGATTTAAGAAATGGTTTCTTAGTAGCACATGCGATGTCACTAATTTGATCTTCAAGATGCATTGCATAGTTATCGAATCTTGAGCGACTCTCGATATACCAATGGTTGTTGATTCGATCGGGATATATGGATGAAGGGACCGTACTGTACGCTAACCAAAATCTACTGGTTCTTGTAGGCACTATCAGTGATACCTAGGGAATCATGGGGCGATGTTGCTAGGCGCTTTACCATGATTCGTTGGGCAAGTCGGAAAGTGTTGTTCCGAGTCACAAGGAGTTGTGAGCCCACGGCTAGCTGTATCCCTGAACCATTGAGGGTCACACAGTGTAATGGAGTTTTAATCCCCGTTGAGATAGTTAAATTTAAAGAGTTAAATTTAATGAACTAAGGAGTTGGACTTCTTAATTAAGAGTAAGGGAGTAGGGTTTCCTAAAATGACATAGGGATGGACATTTTTGGAAACCACTGAATTCGGATTCAGGAAAATTTATTTTGACTTTAAAACGTGCAGAAATGGTTTCTGTGCACATTGGTGAAATCGTTTCATCAATCGGAGTCACGATGAATTTTATATTAATTTCTGAACGAGCGGGCTTTGCTTGTCGGGCCCCAGCTTATGACTAATGGGCCCTAAGGTGTTAGTGGCCTGCATTATAAATAAGTTATTTCAGTACAGAAATTACACACAACAGGTCATAAATTTTGAGAGCAAATTTCGAAAACCCTAGACCCTCTCAAAACCGATCGGCCGTCCCCTCCCTTTGCTCTGCCCGAGAAAATTCCGGTCTGTGATTTTGAATCGCGGTAAGGAATAACGAATCAAATTCGTGTATTCTCTTCGCAGAAAACTTCTGATAGATTTTCTAGTGCAATCTATCAGAGGGATTAAACCTCTGTTCGTGGACCTGATTGAAGGCGTTCATCGGTTCCAGGGAGAGACAACAAGAGCAGAATTGTTCTGTTGGTGTCCATTAATCTCGTTGCGAGATTTGAGGTAAAATTTATTTAATTGTTATTTAAATTTTACACACACGTAATTCAATCGATGAACGGTTGATACCCATACCATGGAAACGTTCCATGAAAATTTTTAAACTTCCGCTGCACCGGGTATCAATCGTAATTGGTCTGGGAACTCGCCAGTTTTCCAACAGTGGTATCAGAGCCAGGTTGCTCAGATCAATCGATTGAATAATCAATTGTACAAAATTTTTGAGTCTCGGTTTATGAAACAAAATAAATATTTTTAATAAAAAAAATTTTTTCGGGGCAAAACCCGGGCAGCGATTGGATCGCTGCCCGGTGGGGCAGCAATTGTTGCTGCCCCGGGCGGCGCACGGCGCCGCCCAAAGGGGGCGCACAGCGCCGCCCAAGGCGGCGACCGTCGCCGCCCAGGGCGGCGCACGGCGCCGCCCAGGGCAGCCTGGGCGCTGCGCAGGGCGGCGCTCGGCGCCGCCCAGGGCAGCGCACGGCGCCGCCCAGGGGCGGCGCCAGGCGCTGCCCTAAGGGGGCAGCCGGGCTGCCCCGGCCCGCGCCCGGGTGCGGGCCAACCCGGGAGTGTCCCGGGTGGCCCGCGGGAAAACTTAATATTTTATTAAAAATTAATTTTAATATGTTAAAATTTTATTTTTGGTCCGGTCAAAAATTGTTTTTGATTGGTTCACGAGATTTCGGATCGAATTGTTCGAGTCCGTAAATTTTAAAATTGATTTTGGATAAATTTGAATTTTTGGAAAATTTTAATATTTTATCCGTAAATTGAATTTTGAAATCAATTATTTTGGTACAATTGATGATAAGATATGATCTTATGATATATTAGATAAAATATGATTTTATTTGTAAAATTGGATTTTATAGATAAAATATGATTTTATTTGATATGGAGATAAAATATGATTTTATATGTGAAATGTGATTTTATATATAAAATATGATTTTATCTTGTTTAAATTTGAATTGCCACAGCATGTTATCCAATAAATTAATTTTGAATTAAATGTTATTGGATAAGGATGATCGATTGCCATGACCAATTTTGTAGGTGTATGTTAGGAATTTACATTTTGTCTTTATTGTTGTTGGTTTTATTAATGGGCCTGGTTTATGGCCCGATATGAATGTCATATGTAATAAAAGTGGGCTTGGTTTATAGCCCGTTCCCACCCCCTAAAAATGTATCCCCTACTTGTCATTGTTATTTAATTGTAAATACATTAGATTTAGTGGGAGATCAAGATTTGAAGATGGTGGGCCCAGCAGACAATGAAGACTGAAGAAATGTAAATTGGAAGCATATGTAATAGGATTGCATTTGCATACTGCATATTACCTAGGATTGGACTAAGACCCGTGATTGGCAACCACGGGTCAATTAGAAATGGAATCGATCATCCTATATAATATGTGATATTATGATTGTATGCATGTTTAGACATAAATTGCGTGAATCCGGCAATGCATGCAATAAATTAAAAATGATGAGACAAATATTTTTATAAATAAAATCCCTCATTTTAAATATGATTTAAAATTTATATCAAGATAAATAAAGGAAATTTAAATATTGTTTAAATGTTCCTACCTTCCATCAACGGTCAATGTATGTGATGCTACCCGCGGATACGGTCCGGCTCATATTATTGGGGGGGCCCGTTCGTCGGAAAGCTGTACATTGGATCGACAAATGTTGTAAGTTGGGTGGAACTCCCATGGGATCGGCTCATATTATTGGGGGATCCACATGGCGACCGTCCATCACAACTTAATATTGATGGGTCATCTTGACATGTCACTTTAAACGGCGTCATATTATTGGGCCCTTATTGGACATGAGGTAAATACATGGGGGTTGCTTTGGAAGCAATTGGGCTCTACCTTTTGAGAATTATGGTTGGCTGATATTATTCGGGACCATAAGTTTGTCAATTGGACTCCATGTTCTCACTAAGGAAAAAGTTTCCCGTTTTCACTAGAGGGTGGTGAAATCGTTAAAATAGTGGGAGTGAGATTCATAAAATTAAATTCGCCTATTTTATGTCTTAGTAAATTGTTAAACAATCATTGATATATGTCTGTTTTTCCTTTTCAGTATTTCATACAATGAATTCGCGAAATCCTTTATTCTCGATCCTCGAACAAAACAAGCTGACTGGCGCCAACTATACGGAATGGTTCCGGAAGTTGAAGATTGTCTTAACTTCGGAGAAAATGCTCTACGTGTTAGAGAAAGCACCTCCGAAGGAAGCACCAGCTGACATAAGTCCGGAGGAATTGGCCAAACTTGATGCATGGTGTGACCATGACATCAAGACCAAATGCTATATGCAAGCCTCGATGTCTGATGAACTCCAGAGGCGATTTGAGGACACGGTGAATGCTGCTGACATTCACACGCAACTCAAGGAACTTTTTGGGGCTCAGTCGAGGGCTGAAAGGTTCTCTACTGTTAAGGAGTTGATGACGTGCCGCATGCGTGAAGGGACTTCGGTCCGTGATCATGGGGTACGAGTGATTTGGCTCATACAGAAGTTAGCGACCCTTGATTTGGTGTTGGAGCATGAACTCAATGTGGACTTGCTGCTTCTATCTCTTCCTTCTTCATTTGATGGATTCGTGATAAATTTTAATATGAACAAGATAGAGGCCACCCTTGAAGAGATGGTCAATATGCTCGTTACATATGAATCCACACTTAAGAAGGATAAGCCAGCTTTCTTGGTGGGCTCCTCATCTTCTGCTAAGAAGGGGCCAAGTATGAAGGGCAAGAAACGTTCTGCCCCACCCAAGAAAGTGGAACCCGAGAAGAAGCAAAAGACAAAGGCTTCAAACGATGGAAAATCCAAGGATGTTTGCCATTACTGCAAGAAGCCGGGTCATTGGAAGCGCAACTGCAAGGAGTATCTTGAGCAGTTGGGAACTGCAAAGGGTATGTTCTATATCGAAATAAACATGTCACTTAATACAACTTCTTGGGTATTGGATACCGGATGTGGTTCTCACATTTGCAATGATTTGCAGGTGATGACAAGAAGTCGCAGGCTTAGAATGGGTGAGACCCAGCTGAGGCTCGGGAATGGTTCCAGAGTTGAAGCTACGGCCATTGGAGATGTTTGTTTGATTTTGCAGAATGGTTTTAAATTATTGTTGAGAGATGTTTTATTTGTGCCAGATTTAATTAAAAACATTATTTCTATTTCTATGCTTGATAGAGATGGTTATTCTTGTAATTTTGTGAATGAGATTTGCAGTATTTACAAGAATGAATGTTTAATTGGAAATGGACAACTTGAAAACGATCTATATAATTTAAAACTAAAAGACGTTCCAGTGAATTGTATTGACAAACCGGCAACAACAAACAAAAGGAAAATCGATAGTCAAAACCCGGCAAACCTTTGGCACGCTAGACTAGGTCATATTTCCTCAAGGAGGATGAACAAGCTAGTGGGAGAGGGCATGTTTGATATGTCTGATATTAACTCTCTACCTACTTGTGAATCCTGCCTAAAAGGGAAAATGACTAAATCTCCTTTTAAGGGGAAGCCTGAACGTAGTCAAAATCTGTTGGATTTGTTCCATACAGATGTTTGTGGTCCATTTAGAGTAGGGACTCAACATGGCCACACCTACTTCATTACCTTTACTGATGATTATTCTAGGTATGGGTATTTATATTTAATGAAATATAAGTCTGAAGCATTTGAAAAGTTCAAAGAATTCAAGGCTGAAGTAGAAAACAAGCTAGGTAAAAGTATTAAAGCACTTCGATCGGATCGAGGTGGAGAATACTTGAGTACCGAGTTTTTGGACTATCTAAAAGAGAATGGGATTCTCTCTCAGTGGACTCCTCCTATGACACCACAGCTTAATGGTGTATCGGAGCGCCGTAATCGAACTTTGTTGGACATGGTTCGATCCATGATGAGCTTCACTGAGCTTCCACCTTCGTTTTGGGGCTATGCGCTTGAAACGGCGGTATTGTTGTTGAATAACGTCCACACTAAAGCAGTGGACAAAACACCATACGAGTTATGGAATGGCAAAGCTCCTAAGTATTCATACTTGAGGATTTGGGGATGTCCTGCTTACGTGAAGCGGACAGTGGGAGATAAGTTGGATAGTCGATCCAGCCTGTGTTATTTTGTGGGGTATCCGAAGAATTCAATCGGATATTATTTCTATTATCCTGCTGAAACAAAGGTGTTTGTTTCGCGGAATGCCACCTTCTTGGAGAAGGAGTTCTTATTGGATAAGAAAGGCGAGATGATGGAACTCGAAGAAGTTCGAGAAGAACCCGAAATACAAAATAACGATCCCACACCTCAGGAACCATTGCTGGACACGCCTGCACCTAGAAGATCCGAGAGGACTTCTAGACCTCCAGTTCGATATGGTCTTCTTCTTGAAGAGGGTCAAGATGAACCCGACATTGGATGTGATCCAAGAAGCTTCAAGGAAGCAATTTCTGATGCGGATTCGAATTTATGGCTTGAAGCTATGCAGTCAGAATTGGATTCGATGCATACTAACCAAGTCTGGACTTTAGTGGATCCTCCCGATGGAATTGTTCCAATAGGGTGTAAATGGATCTACAAAAGAAAGCTTGGGCCTGATGGTAAGGTATTGACCTACAAGGCGCGATTGGTGGCTAAAGGTTATACTCAAAGGCAAGGAGTTGACTATGACGAAACCTTTTCACCAGTTGCAATGTTCAAGTCCATAAGAATCCTTATTGCCATAGCTGCATGGTATGACTATGAGATATGGAAAATGGATGTGAAGACTGCTTTTCTTAATGGAGACATTAAGGAAGAAATGTATATGAAGCAGCCTGAGGGGTACACATCCATGGGAAGCGAGCATAAGGTATGCAAGCTTCAGAGATCAATTTATGGTCTAAAACAAGCATCAAGAAGTTGGAACCAGAAATTTGATGAAACAATTAAAGACTTTGGTTTCATCAAGAACCCGGAGGAACCTTGCGTGTACAAGAAAGTAGTTAAGGATGCGGTGACATTCTTAGTACTTTATGTTGATGACATCCTACTCATTGGGAATGATGTAGGGATGTTGCAGTCAACAAAGATATGGTTATCAGGTAGATTTTCGATGAAGGATTTGGGTGAGGCATCCTACATTCTTGGGATACAGATCTATAGGGATAGATCTAAGAGAATGATAGGACTCACTCAATCAACCTACATCGATACCATATTGAAACGGTTTTCAATGGATGGGTCCAAGAGAGGACATCTACCCATGTGTCATGGAGTTTCTCTATCCAAGTCTATGTGTCCCAAGACTGATGCAGAGATAGAGAATATGACACATGTACCATATGCGTCAGCTATAGGTAGTATCATGTATGGGATGATATCTACCAGACCGGATGTAGCATTTGCTCTGAGTGTCACGAGCAGATATCAGTCTAATCCTGGTCAGATGCATTGGAAAGCCGTGAAGGACATTCTTAAGTACTTGCGAAGGACTAAGAATATGTTCATGGTTTATGGAGGACGAGAACTCAAACTGGAAGGCTATACCGACTCTAGCTTCCAA
Organism: Henckelia pumila; assembly: GCF_033568475.1. Lineage (NCBI taxonomy): Eukaryota > Viridiplantae > Streptophyta > Magnoliopsida > Lamiales > Gesneriaceae > Henckelia > Henckelia pumila. The sequence goes on along the minus strand of NC_133123.1, from coordinate 147,263,709 downwards.
AGTGATGTGGATGACTCGAAGTCAACCTCTGGATTTGTGTTCATGCTCAATGGCGGTGCTGTCTCTTGGAAGAGTTCCAAGCAGGACACCACAGCGGATTCCACCACTGAGGCTGAATACATTGCAGCATCAGCTGCTGCTAAAGAGGCCGTTTGGATGAGGAATTTCGTCCAAGAGTTGGGCGTCATTCCTGAATTTGTTGGTCCAGTCCCGGTGTACTGCGACAACACGGGTGCCGTTGCTCAAGCAAAGGAACCAAGGTCTCATCAAAGATCCAAACACGTACTGAGGAAATACCACATAATCCGGGAGATTGTGGAAAGAGGAGACATCAGTGTCGAACGAGTGGCCTCTGCAGACAATATCGCTGATCCACTTACTAAGCCTTTGCCAGGACCATTGTTTGACAAACATCGCGAAGCAATGGGTCTACGTAGTATGACTAGTTGGCTATAGGGCAAGTGGGAGATTGTAAGAGTGGGTGCCCAGTGAGCCAACTGTGTGGCTATGGGCTTTGTTGACTCTTTGTATAAACAATCTTTTGTTTAATATTATTTACACTTTTATGGCAATGACTTTATATTACTTCATATTGTTATATTGTGATATACTATTGTTGTTTTGATAAAGACCTTGAATATACTATAGTGTATGTAAGATGTGGTAGAACATGGAGATGTCTATCATGAAATACATCTTATAGTCACTGTATATTCTAAAAACCGTTCCTAGTCGATTGAGCCGTCCGATAATAAGGATAAGGATCGCTCGAGTTTGAGACTAGCATTTGCGATGCGGAGTACCACGTTTCATTGGTAGGGAACATGGAGATGTTCGAAGCATGCAAATGGATATTCATAGGATGAATAGTCGAACTACCCTATCCGGACTTTCCAAGTGGTTATCACTTATCGAGTGGATAAAGTCCGCGGTTTTGGTTGTACACCATTAGTCCTTACGACTTGAAACATCATGGAGACTCTATATGCTAGTACTGTGCTTTGACTCGTTTACCGACTCTGAGGGGGTCATCAGGTGTCGAGATTGGGTACAGTTACGACACATATAGGAGTCAATGCATTGTTGTCAAGGATTCACCACATACTTGCGAGTGTGGATATCCTATGCGATCTGAGGAGATATTAGTGTGACAAATCTCTGGCCAGAGTACTTGATGTGATTTAAGAAATGGTTTCTTAGTAGCACATGCGATGTCACTAATTTGATCTTCAAGATGCATTGCATAGTTATCGAATCTTGAGCGACTCTTGATATACCAATGGTTGTTGATTCGATCGGGATATATGGATGAAGGGACCGTACTGTACGCTAACCAAAATCTACTGGTTCTTGTAGGCACTATCAGTGATACCTAGGGAATCATGGGGCGATGTTGCTAGGCGCTTTACCATGATTCGTTGGGCAAGTCGGAAAGTGTTGTTCCGAGTCACAAGGAGTTGTGAGCCCACGGCTAGCTGTATCCCTGAACCATTGAGGGTCACACAGTGTAATGGAGTTTTAATCCCCGTTGAGATAGTTAAATTTAAAGAGTTAAATTTAATGAACTAAGGAGTTGGACTTCTTAATTAAGAGTAAGGGAGTAGGGTTTCCTAAAATGACATAGGGATGGACATTTTTGGAAACCACTGAATTCGGATTCAGGAAAATTTATTTTGACTTTAAAACGTGCAGAAATGGTTTCTGTGCACATTGGTGAAATCGTTTCATCAATCGGAGTCACGATGAATTTTATATTAATTTCTGAACGAGCGGGCTTTGCTTGTCGGGCCCCAGCTTATGACTAATGAGCCCTAAGGTGTTAGTGGCCTGCATTATAAATAAGTTATTTCAGTACAGAAATTACACACAACAGGTCATAAATTTTGAGAGCAAATTTCGAAAACCCTAGACCCTCTCAAAACCGATCGGCCGTCCCCTCCCTTTGCTCTGCCCGAGAAAATTCCGGTCTGTGATTTTGAATCGCGGTAAGGAATAACGAATCAAATTCGTGTATTCTCTTCGCAGAAAACTTCTGATAGATTTTCTAGTGCAATCTATCAGAGGGATTAAACCTCTGTTCGTGGACCTGATTGAAGGCGTTCATCGGTTCCAGGGAGAGACAACAAGAGCAGAATTGTTCTGTTGGTGTCCATTAATCTCGTTGCGAGATTTGAGGTAAAATTTATTTAATTGTTATTTAAATTTTACACACACGTAATTCAATCGATGAACGGTTGATACCCATACCATGGAAACGTTCCATGAAAATTTTTAAACTTCCGCTGCACCGGGTATCAATCGTAATTGGTCTGGGAACTCGCCAGTTTTCCAACAGTCTTGCCCTAGCTCGGAAAGCCCTTCTTGCTGGTTTCTTTTGGCCTACTATGTGGAAAGACTCCTCAGATCTGGTTCATTAGTGTTATAATTGTCAGAGACATGCTAACCAACAGTGGAGACCTGCAGAATACATGAAGGCAGTGGTGGCTGCTTGCCCTTTTGATCAATGGGGGATGGATATTGTAGGGCCATTCCTTGTTAGCACGGGGCAAAGAAAATTCTTATTGGTCGCAGTCGATTATTTTTCCAAATGGGTGGAAGCCGAGCCCCTAGCTAAAATTACAGAAAATGAAGTGCTCAATTTTCTATGAAAAAATATAGTGTGCCGCTTCGGGATCCCTCACAGGTTAGCATCAGAAAATGGGAGACAGTTCTGTGGATCCAAAGTTCGAGCATGGTTTCGAGAAATGAAGATCGAACAAGTTTTCACCTCTGTGGCATACCCGCAAGGGAATGGACAGGTCGAAGTTACCAACAAAACGATAGTCCAAGCTCTTAAGACACGACTGGATGCAGCTAAGGGCAAATGGGCAGACGAACTCCCTTTCGTATTGTGGTCCTACCGAACTACAACTCGATCCGATACGAGTGAAACTCCTTTCAGCATGGTTTATGGGACTGAAGCTATTCTCCCCGCATAAATTGGACTAGAAAGTGCTAGGATAATGGCTTATGGGGAAAACAATCAAGAACTGCGAGCAATGGATTTGGACTTACTTGAAGAGCACAGGTCCCGAGCTGCAATTAGGCTCACAGCATATTGCAAACGAATGACCCAGGCCTACAACAAAAGAGTATATCCTAAGATTTTTCAAGAGGGAGACCTGGTTATGCAAAAAATACAACACCCAGGGGAAAGAGGAAAGCTAGAGGCCAAGTACGAAGGCCCCTTCAAAGTGATAGGAAAAGCTGGAATAACTGCATATTATTTGGAAGATGCCGAAGGCAAGAAGGGTAAAAGGCCATGGAATGCTCAACATTTGAAAAAATACTATCCCTAGTAGCTTGGCTCAGGCCTCTTCATGTTATCCAAAGTGCACTAAGCTGGTCCTTAACCAGCTGGTCTTTTTGCGTTATTTATTTCTGTTCTGCAATAGTCAGTCCTGTTTTGTTTGTTTTAGGGTCAGTCCTGTTTAGCGTCAATTTTATTTTAATGTCGTGGTAAGAGTCAGTTCTGTTTTATGGAACCTACTGAAATTTTTTACCTTTTGGAAACATTCTTTAACAAAGCCCAGGCAGGTCTGGCCTCAAGGACCACATCAGTGGAACTCAAAAGCCCAGGCAGGTCTGGCACTCAAGGACCACATTAGTGGAACTCAAAGCCCAGGCAGGTCTGACACACAAAGTCCACCTCAGTGGCCCACATCAGTGGAACTCAAGGACCACATTAGTGGAACTCAAAGCGCAGGCAGGTCTGGCACTCAAGGACCACATCAGTGAAACTCAAAAGCTCAGGCAGGTCTGGCACACAAAAGTCCACTTCAGTGGCCCACATCAGTGGAACTCAAAGCCCAGGCAGGTCTGGCACTCAAGGACCACATCAGTGGAACTCAAAAGCCCAGACAGGTCTGACACACAAAAGTTCACTTCAGTGGCCCACATCAGTGGAACTCAAAAGCCCAGGCAGGTCTGGCACTCAAGAACCACATTAGTGGAACTCAAAGCCCAGGAAGGTCTGGCACTCAAGGACCACATCAGTGGAACTCTAAAGCCCAGGCAGGTCTGGCACACAAAAGTCCACTTCAGTGGCCCACATCAGTGGAACTCAAAGCCCAGACAAGTATGACACTCAAGGACCACATCAGTGGAACTCAAAAGCCCAGGCAGGTCTGGCACACAAAATTCCACTTCAGTGGTCCACATCAGTGGAACTCAAAAGCCCAGGCAGGTCTGGCACTCAAGGACCACATTAGTGGAACTCAAAGCCCAGGCAGTTTTGATACTCAAAGTCCACTTTAGTGGCCCACATCAGTGGAATTCAAAGCCCAGGCAGGTCTGGCACTCAAAGTCCACGAGAAAAGGTAAATTTAAAAGTGTTCTTTAAAATAAAAGGGGGTTTTGGAGTTTGGATTAACTACTAAAAACTTTAAGCAATCAAAATTCACTAGCATGCAAAATTTAAATAAAAGACTAGAGAAATTCAATAAGAGACGAGACTTGGTATCGGTCGACTACACCCTTGATATTCATTTATTCAATCATCGATTCTCTAAAATAATTAATCTTATTAAATATTCGTCATTGAAAATTCAATTCCTGTCTCACCGTAATATTAGTTAATTAGAAAACAGCATTCTTAATTAACCCTTACCAATGGACCAACCTGATAACAACAATCTAGATTTAAATTCACGGTAGCATTAACACTAGTAAAACTGACAAAACTAGACAATACTACACCAGCGGTTATATTTATCCTATCCAATAATTGACCCTACGAGATAATAAATTCAACAGCAGAAATTATCACACGTAGTTGCTTCGCAAATTAGGTTATTCAAACAATTACGGATTTGAATTCTAATTTAGCTATCGCTTGCAATACAAAATCCTAAGATGGCCAATCCTAAAATCTCGCATACAAACATAAAATAAAACAGATCAAATATTGATACTTAATAAAAATTAAAACACTACAAATCAAATCTCATAAATGAAATATACCAATGGTTCGTCTCCCTCAACCAAGTAAAAGATTTTAGCTACAATGATTCATAGCAAAATTCAAAAAATTCAAAGAAAAAGAAGAAAACTAGAATTAAGAATTCAAGAAGAAAACCTAGCCTCCAATGTGTCTCCACAAGTCTGATAAAATCCTATTAAAACGGAATAATAATCTAATAAAGGCTAGGAACTAAATTAACAAAGTTTCCAAAAATACATTTTTTTTCCGGAATCACGACGCCCGCTCGATCTACAACATTCTGCGGATCGAGCGACGTGAAAATGCGTAGCTCTCTGCCTCGCGTAAAAAGGGTCTCGCTCGATCTGCAAACTCCTGCAGATCGAGCGAGAGAGAATTGTCTTCCTACTGTCTTCATAATATAAGTGCTCGCTCGATCTGCATACTCTTGCGGATCGATCGAGAGAGAATTTCCAGAAATTGTCCAGCATTTCCCTTGCTTCAAATCTCCATTCCTCCGAGGTTCCATCTTAGTCCGCAAAATAAGTGACCTAACCACAAAAACAAGAATCCCATCATGCAAACACGAAAAATGCAATACGAACAATATGCTAAAATAAAACATGCAACTAATGCAAAACAACAACAAAAATGATACTAACAAATGCAACAAAAACACAACTATCAAATACCCCCACACTTAATCCTTGCTCGCCCTCGAGCAAGTTATGCAAAAACAAAATGAAACAGAACAAAAACATAAGCAAGGATGAATCACGCAAATCATAGCCTCAGAGAAAACCACTTTTATCTAAAAAAAAAATAATTTCATAGCGACTCTCAATCATCAATGATACACCTTCAGTTGAATGCGAACGTGTGTGTGTGCCATGTTACCCCAGTTACATGCAACTTCAAAAGAACAAAGTTTCAAGACTGTTCGTCGACCTGTAACAATTCAGTGCCAGCTACACCATCAAGAACTCTCCTCCCAACAATCCTTCAACACAACACAACTTCCTTGAGAATAATTACGCACCTCCGGATTTTGCACCCGATATTGCTTTAGCCCCAATAATTACCCGCAAACTTAGCTACAACTAAGACAGGATTAGAATTTCAATCCCCTCGTCTATAGCCCGGATGGAGCATCAACCCCATTTTATCCGCATACTTAGCCTTGAATTTGATTTTTTTAGGATTAGGATTTCAATCCTTTTCAGGCCCGGATGAAGTTGTAAAATTTATTCTTTTTTTTTTCCAAGTGCGCCCAAGATCGTTTATGCCATATCAAAAAAATCATCAAGATTCAAACACTATCAAGTTTCACAAACACCTATTGTCGTGCAATGGTCCAACAGACATCCACAATATCTAATACATCGCTACACTTCACTGGTTAAACATGCGTGCTTAAGAATATTCAACAAACAACCTACGATTTCTCATATCCAATCAAGAGTTAAATTTTTTCAAAAATCCATTTTTCAACTATCTCGTCATAGGCTAATGATTTCATCCTCAACTCATGTATTTGGATAACACAACGAAAATAACAACAATACGATGCATAACAACACAAGACAATGCAACAACGAAACAAAAGAAACAAAATGCATGTAATGCAACCCCCCACACTTAAACAACACATTGTCCTCAATGCAAAAACAAAATAAGAACACAACCAAACAACGAAACAGAATGAAATGCAAGAACGCAAAACGGGACTCCCCTGGTTCACAGGTCTGCAGCATCTTCCTCTTCAGCCTCCGGAGGAAGGAAGGGGCGGCGTATTGGAATGGGAAAGGTGGTGGATACGGCAGAGCGGCTGGCACAATATTTGGATAAAGACCATGGTGGATTGTCAGATTGCGCAACAAAGAATCCAAAGCCTGCGAATTATGCGCCGCCACTGTATTTTATGCATTCTGATGTTGGGAGAAGGCCATGAGCTCGCGGATGGCATCATCTTAAGATCGCCGAGGAGGAGGTGGCCTCGGCTGGGCTTGCGGTGGTGGTTGAAAGTGACCATCCTGCATAAAATGCTTGACACGGTGCGCCCTCTTAGCTTCGATAAAAGCGGAGTCGAGTGGTCGCTGAGGTGACAACCACTCTTCATCATTTCGAACTGAAATGCCGGCGCGTAAGCATAAACAGGAGATGATAATGGGGAAATAGAGACCCACAGTGACATTATGGATGGACTTTTGGATCTCGCTATGAAGAACCCGCCCCACATTAATGGGTGCTCCTACTTCCAGCGCATAAAGAATGGTGGCGCGCTCTAAACTGACGTCGCTTGAATGCAAGATCGGCATCAGACGCCGATTCACAAAAGCATACCATGTTGCAAGAATCACACGCAAGAACCGCTCCTTGAAGTTCAAAATAGAAGCTGGATTGACCCATGTAGCACCGGGGTACGCTAGTTGTTCAAGTAATTCATCCAAATGCGGGCTGTTTTGCAGGCTTTGGTAGAGCGAGTCGTCCACCTCCGGTATTTCCAATAAAGCATTCAGATCATGGGGCAGAAAAGAGATCGGTTTCCCCCGAACAAATGTCTTGCTATCTGTTCGTTCAGCTGCATTTGCATAGAATTCGCGGACAAGCGGCAATACAGCTGGCGGAGGATCCTCGCAGAATTTCGTCCACCCACGCTCATAAATAGTCTGGACAATATCTGGATAAGCCAAGTTTTCTTCAAAACCACGTTTAGGGATGGGTGAACGACTTACCTTGGCTTCGAAGTACCGATGACGAGCGGCGTCCTTGACAAAGTGGCCGACGAACTCGGCATAAGAACGATCAGCAGCCCGAGAAGAGGATTCGCCTTGGTGTCGGGTGCGTTTAGGACCCATGAATGGTAGGGAGATGAGAGTAAAGTGATAGGTGCGATTCGTCGAATACCTTGCGTGCGAATAAAAATCCTTTAACTCCTTGAAAAACACAAGATCAACAATGAAGAACTACGTCCGGAAGATGCCTAAGGAGAAAAGCTTGACGAAAATAACCCACGACTACAAAAAATTGAGGATGGTGACCGGCGGTGGACGTGATGTCCGACGTGAGCGAGGCCGGAGAAGATGGCGTCCGAAGAGTTGTGGCGGAACTTCCGAGAGATTTGCCTGCGAATTAAAAGATGGAAATATGAAATTAGGGAGGAAAATTAGCTAAAAACGAAAGGTGGGGCTATAGGGAGGCACAAGAGAGAAAATAGAGAATAAGAAGGAAAGAAAGAAAGAAGGAAGAAGGGAGTCGGCGTTTTAATTAAGGTAAAAGTACTCTCGCTCGATCCGCAAGATGTTGCGGATCGAGCGAGACAAAAGTATAAACTTACTGTCCCGAGCAAAATAGCACTCGCTCGATCTGCAGGAAATAGCGGATCGAGCGAGACAAAAGTATAAACTTACTGTCCCGAGCAAAATAGCACTCGCTCGATCTGCAGGAAATAGCGGATCGAGCGAAACAAATTGAAAATTTGTTTTGTTTGTTTTTTGTTTGTTTGTTTTTTTTTTCAAAAAATGAGCAGAAGTAAAAATGAAAGAAACACTGGGTTGCCTCCCAGTCAGCGCTAAATTTGCAGTCAGTCTATAGCTCGACTGCATGCCGTGATTTATTCGACATTTGGCAGGGCATCAAGAGTGATATCATGCTCTTTCACTCCTACGTTCACTTGGACTCCTTCATAATAGTGCTTAAGCCGATGGCCATTCACCTTGAATGTTTTGGATGTGTCCAAACTTTGGATTTCCACTGCACCATGAGGAAAGACATTAGTTACAACAAAAGGTCCATTCCAACGCGAATGTAACTTACCTGGAAACAACCGAAGTCATGAATGATAGAGCAAAACTTTCTGACCGACTTCAAAGTACCATCGGGAGATCATCTTGTCATGGAAAGCCTTTGTTTTGTCCTTGTAAATTTTAGAGCTAGCATAGGCATCATGCCGGATCTCTTCTAATTCTTGCAACTGTAGCTTCCGGTGCTCGCCGCTCTCATTTATCTGCATGTTAAAAGTTTTTATAGCCCAATAAGCTCGATGCTCCAACCCCACTGGTAAATGACATGCTTTCCCAAAAATCAACCGATATGGAGACATTCCAATCGGTGTCTTGAATGCGGTTCTGTATGCCCACAAGGCATCATCCAATCGCAAGCTCCAATCCTTTCTCATAGGATTCACGGTCTTCTCTAGGATAGATTTGATTTCTCTGTTGGATACCTCAGCTTGACCGTTGGATTGTGGATGATATGCCGTGGAAATCCTGTGCGTCACATGATATTTCTTCAGTAGACTCGCCACGGTTCGGTTGCAGAAGTGTGTGCCTCTATCACTGATGAGGGCTCTAGGAATTCCAAACCTAGAGAAAATGTGATGCTTGATAAACTCTGCAACAACTTGAGAATCGTCAGTACCACTTCGAGACATAATCCACAACAAGTAATATATAAATATAACCATGTGAATTCGGAAAGGGTCCCATGAAGTCGATGCCCCAAACATCAAAGATCTCACAAACTAGAATAGGTTGTTGGGGCATCTCCTTTCGTTGGGAGATGTTACCTGTCTTTTGGCATTGGGCGCATGACTTACAGAACAGGTAGGCGTCTCGAAATAAGGAGGGCCAAAAGAATCCGCTGTCCAACACCTTCCTTGATGTCCTTCTCGGTCCAAAGTTTCCACCACATGCATAGGAATGACAAAACGTGAGAATAGAGATTACCTCGCTCGCGGGAACGCATCGTCGTATAACTTGATCAGCGCAGTGCTTCCAGAAGTATGGATCATCCCACACATAATACTTTGCATCACTTCTCACTTTGTCTTTTTGCGCCTTAGAAAATTTAGAGGGGAAACCATTAGTAACTAAATAATTCATAATATTTGCGTACCATGGTAATTCGGTGGTCGTCGAGAACAACTGTTCATCAGGAAATTCGTCACGCAAATTCAGCTCATCATCAGTATGAACTAGACGACTCAAGTGATCAGCAACTAGATTCTCGGCCCCTCTTTTGTCTTTGATTTCTATATCGAATTCATTCAGCAGTAGTATCCGTCGGATCAGCCTTGGTTTTGCCTCTTTCTTCGCCATCAGAAAACGAAGAGCTGCATGGTCAGAATAAACAATAACCTTGCACCAAGTAAATATGAACGAAATTTTTCTAAAGCAAAAACTGCTGCTAAAAGCTCCTTTTCAGTAGTGGATTAGTTTCGTTGGGCATCGTTCAGAATGCGCGAAGCGTAGTAGATAGCATGCGATGCTTTCCTAACTTTTTGGCCTAAGACAGCGCCGACGGCATAGTCACTGGCATCACACATAATCTCAAAGGTCTTGCTCCAATCCGGTGGTTGGATTATTGGTGCAGATGTCAAGGAGTTCTTCAATTTTTCAAAGGATGATTTGCATGACTCATCAAACTCAAATGACACATCTTTTTGTAATAGCCTGCACATGGGGGATGCGATCTTGGCAAAATCTTGAATGTACCTCCTGTAAAAACCTGCATGGCCAAGAAAAGAACGCACTTCCCGCACACATGTGGGGTAAGGTAGAGATTGAATGATATCAATTTTAGCTCTATCTACCTCTATTCCCTTTGATGACACAACAAGACCCTAAACCACACCTTGCCCAACCATAAAATGACATTTTTCAGAATTCAAAACGAGGTTGTTTTCGACACACCTTTTAAGGACAAGTGCAAGGTTAGATAGACAGTTTTCAAAGGAATCACCATAGACAGTGAAGTCATCCATAAAAACTTCTAAGATATGCTCAATAAAGTCTGAAAAAATACTAACCATACACCGTTGGAAAGTGGCCGGTGCGTTGCAAAGTCCAAAGGGCATCCGTCGATAAGCAAAAGTGCCAAACGGGCATGTGAATGTCATTTTTTCCTGATCCTCTGGCGCGATAGCAATCTGAAAATAACCAGAATATCCATCAAGAAAACAATAGTAAGGATGACACGCTAACCTTTCAATCATTTGATCAATAAAGGGTAAAGGAAAGTGGTCCTTTCGAGTTTCGGCATTCAGCTTCCTATAGTCAATACAAACCCTCCACCCATTTTGAATACGGGTGGGAACCATCTCGTCATCCTTATTCTTCACAATGGTGATTCCGGTTTTCTTGGGTACCACTTGGACCGGACTGACCCATTGACTGTTAGAAATTGGGTAGATAACCCCAACTTCAAGTAGCTTCAGAATCTCAGCCTTTACCACCTCCATCATCGGTGGATTCAGTTTGCGTTGCAGCTGACGTGAGGGGTTTGCTCCTTCCTTCATCAGAATTCGGTGCATACATGTAGACGGGCTAATTCCTTTAATGTTTGCTATGGTCCACCCAATAGCAGTCTTGTGCTCTTGTAACACCTTGACTAATTGCTCCTCTTGATCAACTTCCAAGCTGTTGGAGATGATAACCGGTAATGTTTCTCCTTTACCAAGGAAAAAATACTTTAGATGGTTTGGAAGTGTCTTCAATTCGACCTCTGGTTCCTGCAAAACAGATGGAAGACGCCTAGTATTAGAAACTGGCAAAGCTAAGTAAGAGACATTACCTGACTGAGGTAGCTCAGGCGAACTATTCAGAAGTTTCTCAATCTCTTCTATTTCTTAATTGCATCGAATTCCATCTTCCGTCTGCATAATGGGTGCCGTAATAGCCACCTCTAGATCATCTTTCCCTGCATGCTCACAATACTCTTGTGCCAAGAAATCCACAATATCAACAAAAAACACGCAATCATCACTATCAGGGAATTTCATGGCATCATAAATATTAAATTTTACAACCTCGCCATCGAATTCCATAGTAAGTGTGCCACTGTGAACATCAATTTTCGTCATGGAAGTTTTCAAAAATGGTCTGCCTAACAAAATAGGACTATTATGATCACCGTTTTCCATATCTAGCACATAAAAATCTGCAGGGAACACTAATTCATTTACTTGCACCAACACATCTTCTACTACTCCCCTAGGGTATGCATTAGACCTATCTGCTAACTGTATGACAATTCCAGTTTTGTTCAATGGGCCAAGTTTTAAGGATGCATATATAGAATAAGACATAACATTAATTGATGCTCCTAGATCTAGCATGGCCTTCTCAAGTCTAACATTCCCTATAGTGCATGGGATAGAAAACATACCTGGATCCTTACATTTTGCGGGTAGTTTCCTTTGGATCATTACAGATACATTCTCACCAAGTTCCACTTTTTGACAGCCCTTCAATGTCTGCTTCCTCTTTGCTGTGCACAACTCCTTCAAAAACTTTGCGTATCGAGGTACCTGCTTAATCGCATCTAGCAATGGAATATTGACCTCATATCTACGAAAAGTTTCATAGAGATCCTTAATCCCCTCACCTTTTCTAGAGTCCTTAAGTGCTAAGGGAAAAGGGGCAACAGGCTTATATTCAGATAAAGGAGGAAACTTACCTCTTGGCGAATCATCCTTGGATGATTTTTCTTCACTTACCTTTTGCTCTTCTTCTTCTTTCAGCTTCTCTTTGGGCTCAACCTCAACTTCTTTCTCCTTCATTCTCAACTCCTTCTCATTCCTTAAAGTTATTGCACTTGCGTTCTCTCTTGGGTTCACCACAGTTTGAGATGGCAGACTGCTGGAATTTTGTGATTCCAGCTTGTTGATTGCTGTAGCTAGCTGTCCCATTTGAGTGGTTAAGTTTTGTATACTTGCCCGGGTGTCCTGTTGAAAAGATGCAGTGTTAGTGGCAAGTTCCTTAACTATATTTTCGAGAAACTCACCTGGAGTTGGTATCTGAGGTCTCTGCTGTTGCTGTTGAGGATACGGCGGCCTATAAGTTTGATTATGTGGTGGTGCTTGAGGCCCCGATTGACTTTCTTGAGGATTCCCATATCTTAGATTTGGATGATCCTTCCAACCAGGATTGAATGTGTTGGAATAAGGATCATACTTCCGTTGTGGTGGTCCAGGAAATCCGCCAGTAGCGTTTACCTGTTCATCTGAGTCCTCTTGAAGTGTAGGACACATATCAGTGGCGTGTCCTATTGCAGCGCAGATGCCACATGCCTTCGCAGTCTGTCCATTCCCGACAGCCATCTGACGCACAAGAGTCGTCAATTCAATTAATTGTTGTTCAAGGGAAGAAACATTTACCTCGTTGTTCTTCCTTGGTACATGCTCATTCCTGTTGGTGCCGAATTGTTGAGAATTGGCAGCCATATTTTCAATCAAATTCCGTGCTTGTACCGGCGTTTTGTCCATGAAAACACCTCCACTCGCCGCATCCAACATGCTCCTGTCATGAGGCAACAAACCTTCATAGCATAATTGAATCAACTGGTTTTCACTTATCTGGTGTTGCGGACAACTAGCGCAAAGCTTCTTGAACCGCTCCCAATATTCGTGCAGTGATTACCCTGAATATTGCTTGATGCCATAAATTTCTTTTCGGATGTTCGCAGCTCGAGAGGCTGGAAAAAATTTATCCAGAAAGATCCTTTTCATCTCCGTCCACGTGGTGATAGAGCCAGAGGACAAGTAGTATAGCCAATCCTTAGCAGCACTCTTCAAAGAGAAAGAAAGGCCCTCAGTTGAATCTGCTCCTCCGTCACTCCATGGGGTTTCATACTAGTGCAAACCACGTGGAATTCCATCAATTGTTTGTTCGGGTCTTCACCTGCAAGACCATGAAAAGCAGGTAGTAAGTGAATTAAACCAGATTTAAGTTCAAAAGTAGCATTATTTTCTAATGTAGGAAAAGTAATGCATAGAGGTTGTTGATTGGGATCAGGAGTGCCCAATTCTCTCAGACTCAGGTCAGCATTAGCAGCCATCTCTTCTTCTGGATGTAAGAGTGGGTGCCCAGTGAGCCAACTGTGTGGCTATGGGCTTTGATGACTCTTTGTATAAACAATCTTTTGTTTAATATTATTTACACTTTTATGGCAATGACTTTATATTACTTCATATTGTTATATTGTGATATACTATTGTTGTTTTGATAAAGACCTTGAATATACTATAGTGTATGTAAGATGTGGTAGAACATGGAGATGTCTATCATGAAATACATCTTATAGTCACTGTATGTTCTAAAACCGTTCCTAGTCGATTGAGCCGTCCGATAATAAGGATAAGGATCGCTCGAGTTTGAGACTAGCATTTGCGATGCGGAGTACCACGTTTCATTGGTAGGGAACATGGAGATGTTCGAAGCATGCAAATGGATATTCATAGGATGAATAATCGAACTACCCTATCCGGACTTTCCAAGTGGTTATCACTTATCGAGTGGATTAAGTCCGCGGTTTTGGTTGTACACCATTAGTCCTTACGACTTGAAACATCATGGAGACTCTATATGCTAGTGCTGTGCTTTGACTCGTTTACCGACTCTATGGGGGTCATCAGGTGTCGGGATTGGGTACAGTTACAACACATATAGGAGTCGATGCATTGTTGTCAAGGATTCACCACATACTTGCGAGTGTGGATATCCTATGCGATCTGAGGAGATATTAGTGTGATAAATCTCTGGCCAGAGTAATTGATGTGATTTAAGAAATGGTTTCTTAGTAGCACATGCGATGTCACTAATTTGATCTTCAAGATGTATTGCATAGTTATCGAATCTTGAGCGACTCTCGATATACCAATGGTTGTTGATTCGATCGGGATATATGGATGAAGGGACCGTACTGTACGCTAACCAAAATCTACTGGTTCTTGTAGGCACTATCAGTGATACCTAGGGAATCATGGGGCGATGTTGCTAGGCGCTTTACCATGATTCGTTGGGCAAGTCGGAAAGTGTTGTTTCGAGTCACAAGGAGTTGTGAGCCCACGGCTAGCTGTATCCCTGAACCATTGAGGGTCACACAGTGTAATGGAGTTTTAATCCCCGTTGAGATAGTTAAATTTAAAGAGTTAAATTTAATGAACTAAGGAGTTGGACTTCTTAATTAAGAGTAAGGGAGTAGGGTTTCCTAAAATGACATAGGGATGGACATTTTTTGGAAACCACTGAATTCGGATTCAGGAAAATTTATTTTGACTTTAAAATGTGCAGAAATGGTTTCTGTGCACATTGGTGAAATCAGTTCATCAATCAGAGTCACGATGAATTTTATATTAATTTCTGAACGAGCGGGCTTTGCTTGTCGGGCCCCAGCTTATGATTAATGGGCCCTAAGGTGTTAGTGGCCTGCATTATAAATAAGTTATTTCAGTACAGAAATTACACACAACAGGTCATAATTTTTGAGACAGGATTTTCGAAACCCTAGCCCCTCTCAAAACGTTTTCGGCCGCCTCTCCCTCCCTCTGCCCGAGAAAATTCCGGTCTGTGATTTTGAATCGCAGTAAGGAATAACGAATCAAATTCGTGTATTCTCTTCGCAGAAAACTTCTGATAGATTTTCTAGTGCAATCTATCAGAGGGATTAAACCTCTGTTCGTGGACCTGATTGAAGGCGTTCATCGGTTCCAGGGAGAGACAACAAGAGCAGAATTGTTCTGTTGGTGTCCATTAATCTCGTTGCGAGATTTGAGGTAAAATTTATTTAATTGTTATTTAAATTTTACACACACAATAATTTAATCGTTGAATGGTTGATACCCACACCATGGAATTGTTCCATGATAAAAATTTTTAAACTTCCGCTGCACCGGGTATCAATCGTGATTGATCAGAGAGCCGCGTTTTCCAACAGTGGTATCAGAGCCAGGTTGCTCAGATCAAACGATTAAATTAATCAATTGTACAAAATTTTTGAGTCTCGGTTTTTGAAACAAAATAAATATTTTTAAATAAAAAAAAAAAATTTTTTCCGGGGCAAAACCCGGGCAGCGATTGGATCGCTGCCCGGTGGGGCAGCAATTGTTGCTGCCCCGGGCGGCGCACGGCGCCGCCCAAAGGGGGCGCACGGCGCCGCCCAAGGCGGCGACCGTCGCCGCCCAGGGCGGCGCACGGCGCCGCCCAGGGCAGCGCTGTGCGCTGCCCAGCGCAGCGCTGGGCGCTGCGCAGGGCAGCGCTCGGCGCCGCCCAGCGCAGCGCTGGGCGCTGCGCAGGGGCGGCGCCAGGCGCTGCCCTAAGGGGGCAGCCGGGCTGCCCCCGGCCCGCGCCCCGGGTGCGGGCCAACCCGGGAGTGTCCCGGGTGGCCCGCGGGAAAACTTAATATTTTATTAAAAATTAATTTTAATATGTTAAAATTTTATTTTTGGTCCGGTCAAAAATTGTTTTTGATTGGTTCACGAGATTTCGGATCGAATTGTTCGAGTCCGTAAATTTTAAAATTGATTTTGGATAAATTTGAATTTTTGGAAAATTTTAATATTTTATCCGTAAATTGAATTTTGAAATCAATTATTTTGGTACAATTGATGATAAGATATGATCTTATGATATATTGAGTAAAATATGATTTTATTTGTAAAATTGGATTTTATAGATAAAATATGATTTTATTTGATATGGAGATAAAATATGATTTTATATGTGAAATGTGATTTTATATATAAAATATGATTTTATCTTGTTTAAATTTGAATTGCCACAGCATGTTATCCAATAAATTAATTTTGAATTAAATGTTATTGGATAAGGATGATCGATTGCCATGACCAATTTTGTAGGTGTATGTTAGGAATTTACATTTTGTCTTTATTGTTGTTGGTTTTATTAATGGGCCTGGTTTATGGCCCGATATGAATGTCATATGTAATAAAAGTGGGCTTGGTTTATAGCCCGTTCCCACCCCCTAAAAATGTATCCCCTACTTGTCATTGTTATTTATTGTAAATACATTAGATTTAGTGGGAGATCAAGACTTGAAGATGGTGGGCCCAGCAGACAATGAAGACTGAAGAAATGTAAATTGGAAGCATATGTAATAGGATTGCATTTGCATACTGCATATTACCTAGGATTGGACTAAGACCCGTGATTGGCAACCACGGGTCAATTAGAAATGGAATCGATCATCCTATATAATATGTGATATTATGATTGTATGCATGTTTAGACATAAATTGCGTGAATCCGGCAATGCATGCAATAAATTAAATATGATGAGACAAATATTTTTATAAATAAAATCCCTCATTTTAAATATGATTTAAAATTTATATCAAGATAAATAAAGGAAATTTAAATATTGTTTAAATGTTCCTACCTTCCATCAACGGTCAATGTATGTGATGCTACCCGCGGATACGGTCCGGCTCATATTATTGGGGGGGCCCGTCCGTCGGAAAGCTGTACATTGGATCGACAAATGTTGTAAGTTGGGTGGAACTCCCATGGGATCGGCTCATATTATTGGGGGATCCACGTGGCGACCGTCCATCACAACTTAATATTGATGGGTCATCTTGACATGTCACTTTAAACGGCGTCATATTATTGGGCCCTTATTGGACATGAGGTAAATACATGGGGGTTGCTTTGGAAGCAATTGGGCTCTACCTTTTGAGAATTATGGTTGGCTGATATTATTCGGGACCATAAGTTTGTCAATTGGACTCCATGTTCTCACTAAGGAAAAATTTTCCCGTTTTCACTAGAGGGTGGTGAAATCGTTAAAATAGTGGGAGTGAGATTCATAAAATTAAATTCGCCTATTTTATGTCTTAGTAAATTGTTAAACAATCATTGATATATGTCTGTTTTCCTTTTCAGTATTTCATACAATGAATTCGCGAAATCCTTTATTCTCGATCCTCGAACAAAACAAGCTGACTGGCGCCAACTATACGGAATGGTTCCGGAAGTTGAAGATTGTCTTAACTTCGGAGAAAATGCTCTATGTGTTAGAGAAAGCACCTCCGAAGGAAGCACCAGCTGATGTTAGTCCGGAGGAATTGGCCAAGCTTGATGCATGGTGGGACCATGACATCAAGACCAAATGCTATATGCAAGCCTCGATGTCTGATGAACTCCAGAGGCGATTTGAGGACACGGTGAATGCTGCTGACATTCACGCGCAACTCAAGGAACTTTTTGGGGCTCAGTCGAGGGCTGAAAGGTTCTCTACTGTTAAGGAGTTGATGACGTGCCGCATGCGTGAAGGGACTTCGGTCCGTGATCATGGGGTACGAGTGATTTGGCTCATACAGAAGTTAGCGACCCTTGATTTGGTGTTGGAGCATGAACTCAATGTGGACTTGCTGCTTCTATCTCTTCCTTCTTCATTTGATGGATTCGTGATAAATTTTAATATGAACAAGATAGAGGCCACCCTTGAAGAGATGGTCAATATGCTCGTTACATATGAATCCACACTTAAGAAGGATAAGCCAGCTTTCTTGGTGGGCTCC
The DNA here is from genome assembly GCF_033568475.1 of Henckelia pumila. Taxonomy (NCBI): domain Eukaryota; kingdom Viridiplantae; phylum Streptophyta; class Magnoliopsida; order Lamiales; family Gesneriaceae; genus Henckelia; species Henckelia pumila. Next base: position 147,245,428 of record NC_133123.1, on the reverse strand, counting down.
TCATCTTCTGCTAAGAAGGGGCCAAGTATGAAGGGCAAGAAACGTTCTGCCCCACCCAAGAAAGTGGAACCCGAGAAGAAGCAAAAGACAAAGGCTTCAAACAATGGAAAATCCAAGGATGTTTGCCATTACTGCAAGAAGCCGGGTCATTGGAAGCGCAACTGCAAGGAGTATCTTGAGCAGTTAGGAACTGCAAAGGGTATGTTCTATATCGAAATAAACATGTCACTTAATACAACTTCTTGGGTATTGGATACCGGATGTGGATCTCACATTTGCAATGATTTGCAGGTGATGACAAGAAGTCGCAGGCTTAGAATGGGTGAGACCCAGCTGAGGCTCGGGAATGGTTCCAGAGTTGAAGCTACGGCCATTGGAGATGTTTGTTTGATTTTGCAGAATGGTTTTAAATTATTGTTGAGAGATGTTTTATTTGTGCCAGATTTAATTAAAAACATTATTTCTATTTCTATGCTTGATAGAGATGGTTATTCTTGTAATTTTGTGAATGGGATTTGCAATATTTACAAGAATGAATGTTTAATTGGAAATGGACAACTTGAAAACGATCTATACAATTTAAAACTAAAAGACGTTCCAGTGAATTGTATTGACAAACCGGCGACAACAAACAAAAGGAAAATCGATAGTCAAAACCCGGCAAACCTTTGGCACGCTAGACTAGGTCATATTTCCTCAAGGAGGATGAACAAGCTAGTGGGAGAGGGCATGTTTGATATGTCTGATATTAACTCTCTACCTACTTGTGAATCCTGCCTAAAAGGAAAAATGACTAAATCTCCTTTTAAGGGGAAACCTGAGCGTAGTCAAAATCTGTTGGATTTGATCCATACAGATGTTTGTGGACCATTTAGAGTTGGGACTCAATATGGCCACACCTACTTCATTACCTTTACTGACGATTATTCAAGGTATGGGTATTTATATTTAATGAAATATAAGTCTGAAGCATTTGAAAAGTTCAAAGAATTCAAGGCTGAAGTAGAAAACAAGCTAGGTAAAAGTATTAAAGCACTTCGATCGGATCGAGGTGGAGAATACTTAAGTACCGAGTTTTTGGACTATCTGAAAGAGAATGGGATTCTCTCTCAGTGGACTCCTCCTATGACACCACAGCTTAATGGTGTATCGGAGCGTCGTAATCGAACTTTGTTGGACATGGTTCGATCTATGATGAGCTTCACTGAGCTTCCACCTTCGTTTTGGGGCTATGCGCTTGAAACGGCGGTATTGTTGTTGAACAACGTCCACACTAAAGCAGTGGACAAAACACCATACGAGTTATGGAATGGCAAAGCTCCTAAGTATTCATACTTGAGGATTTGGGGATGTCCTGCTTACGTGAAGCGGACAGTGGGAGATAAGTTGGATAGTCGATCCAGCTTATGTTATTTTGTAGGGTATCCGAAGAATTCAATCGGATATTATTTCTATTATCCTGCTGAAACAAAGGTGTTTGTTTCTAGGAATGCCACCTTCTTGGAGAAGGAATTCTTATTGGATAAGAAAGGCGAGATGATGGAACTCGAAGAAGTTCGAGAAGAACCCGAAATACAAAATAACGATCCTACACCTCAGGAACCATTGCTGGACACGCCTGCACCTAGAAGATCCGAAAGGACTTCTAGACCTCCAGTTCGATATGGTCTTCTTCTTGAAGGGGATCAAGATGAACCCGACATTGGATGTGATCCAAGAAACTTCAAGGAAGCAATTTCTGATGCGGATTCGAATTTATGGCTTGAAGCTATGCAGTCAGAATTGGATTCGATGCATACAAACCAAGTTTGGTCTTTGGTAGATCCTCCCGATGGAATTGTTCCAATAGGGTGTAAATGGATCTACAAAAGAAAGCTTGGGCCTGATGGTAAGGTATTGACCTACAAGGCGCGATTGGTGGCGAAAGGTTATACTCAAAGGCAAGGAGTTGACTATGATGAAACCTTTTCACCAGTTGCTATGTTCAAGTCCATAAGAATCCTTATTGCCATAGCTGCATGGTATGACTATGAGATATGGCAAATGGATGTGAAGACTGCTTTTCTTAATGGAGACATTAAGGAAGAAATCTATATGAAGCAGCCAGAGGGGTTCACATCCATGGGAAGCGAGCATAAGGTATGCAAGCTTCAGAGATCAATTTATGGTCTAAAACAAGCATCAAGAAGTTGGAACCAGAAATTTGATGAAACAATAAAAGATTTTGGTTTCATCAAGAACCCGGAGGAACCGTGCGTGTACAAGAAAGTAGTTAAGGATGCTGTGACATTCTTAGTACTTTATGTTGATGACATCCTACTCATTGGGAATGATGTAGGGATGTTGCAGTCAACAAAGATATGGTTATCAGGTAGATTTTCGATGAAGGATTTGGGAGAGGCATCCTACATTCTTGGGATACAGATCTATAGAGATAGGTCTAAGAGAATGATAGGACTCACTCAATCAACCTACATCGATACCATATTGAAACGGTTTTCAATGGATGGGTCCAAGAGAGGACATCTACCCATGTGTCATGGAGTTTCTCTATCCAAGTCTATGTGTCCCAAGACTGAAGCAGAGATAGAGAATATGACACATGTACCATATGCGTCAGCTATAGGTAGTATCATGTATGGGATGATATCTACCAGACCGGATGTAGCATTTGCTCTGAGTGTCACGAGCAGATATCAGTCTAATCCTGGTCAAATGCATTGGAAAGCCGTGAAGGACATTCTTAAGTACTTGCGAAGGACTAAGAATATGTTCATGGTTTATGGAGGACGAGAACTCAAACTGGAAGGCTATACCGACTCTAGCTTCCAAAGTGATGTGGATGACTCGAAGTCTACCTCTGGATTTGTGTTCATGCTCAATGGCGGTGCTGTCTCTTGGAAGAGTTCCAAGCAGGACACCACAGCGGATTCCACCACTGAGGCTGAATACATTGCAGCATCAGCTGCTGCTAAAGAGGCCGTTTGGATGAGGAATTTCGTCCAAGAGTTGGGCGTCATTCCTGAATTTGTTGGTCCAGTCCCGGTGTACTGCGACAACACGGGTGCCGTTGCTCAAGCAAAGGAACCAAGGTCTCATCAAAGGTCCAAACACGTACTGAGGAAATACCACATAATCCGGGAGATTGTGGAAAGAGGAGACATCATTGTCGAACGAGTGGCCTCTGCAGACAATATCGCTGATCCGCTTACTAAGCCCTTGCCAGGACCATTGTTTGACAAACATCGCGAAGCAATGGGTCTACGTAGTATGACTAGTTGGCTATAGGGCAAGTGGGAGATTGTAAGAGTGGGTGCCCAGTGAGCCAACTGTGTGGCTATGGGCTTTGATGACTCTTTGTATAAACAATCTTTTGTTTAATATTATTTACACTTTTATGGCAATGACTTTATATTACTTCATATTGTTATATTGTGATATACTATTGTTGTTTTGATAAAGACCTTGAATATACTATAGTGTATGTAAGATGTGGTAGAACATGGAGATGTCTATCATGAAATACATCTTATAGTCACTGTATGTTCTAAAACCGTTCCTAGTCGATTGAGCCGTCCGATAATAAGGATAAGGATCACTCGAGTTTGAGACTAGCATTTGCGATGCGGAGTACCACGTTTCATTGGTAGGGAACATGGAGATGTTCGAAGCATGCAAATGGATATTCATAGGATGAATAATCGAACTACCCTATCCGGACTTTCCAAGTGGTTATCACTTATCGAGTGGATTAAGTCCGCGGTTTTGGTTGTACACCATTAGTCCTTACGACTTGAAACATCATGGAGACTCTATATGCTAGTGCTGTGCTTTGACTCGTTTACCGACTCTATGGGGGTCATCAGGTGTCGGGATTGGGTACAGTTACAACACATATAGGAGTCGATGCATTGTTGTCAAGGATTCACCACATACTTGCGAGTGTGGATATCCTATGCGATCTGAGGAGATATTAGTGTGATAAATCTCTGGCCAGAGTAATTGATGTGATTTAAGAAATGGTTTCTTAGTAGCACATGCGATGTCACTAATTTGATCTTCAAGATGTATTGCATAGTTATCGAATCTTGAGCGACTCTCGATATACCAATGGTTGTTGATTCGATCGGGATATATGGATGAAGGGACCGTACTGTACGCTAACCAAAATCTACTGGTTCTTGTAGGCACTATCAGTGATACCTAGGGAATCATGGGGCGATGTTGCTAGGCGCTTTACCATGATTCGTTGGGCAAGTCGGAAAGTGTTGTTCCGAGTCACAAGGAGTTGTGAGCCCACGGCTAGCTGTATCCCTGAACCATTGAGGGTCACACAGTGTAATGGAGTTTTAATCCCCGTTGAGATAGTTAAATTTAAAGAGTTAAATTTAATGAACTAAGGAGTTGGACTTCTTAATTAAGAGTAAGGGAGTAGGGTTTCCTAAAATGACATAGGGATGGACATTTTTTGGAAACCACTGAATTCGGATTCAGGAAAATTTATTTTGACTTTAAAATGTGCAGAAATGGTTTCTGTGCACATTGGTGAAATCAGTTCATCAATCGGAGTCACGATGAATTTTATATTAATTTCTGAACGAGCGGGCTTTGCTTGTCGGGCCCCAGCTTATGATTAATGGGCCCTAAGGTGTTAGTGGCCTGCATTATAAATAAGTTATTTCAGTACAGAAATTACACACAACAGGTCATAATTTTTGAGACAGGATTTTCGAAACCCTAGCCCCTCTCAAAACGTTTTCGGCCGCCTCTCCCTCCCTCTGCCCGAGAAAATTCCGGTCTGTGATTTTGAATCGCAGTAAGGAATAACGAATCAAATTCGTGTATTCTCTTCGCAGAAAACTTCTGATAGATTTTCTAGTGCAATCTATCAGAGGGATTAAACCTCTGTTCGTGGACCTGATTGAAGGCGTTCATCGGTTCCAGGGAGAGACAACAAGAGCAGAATTGTTCTGTTGGTGTCCATTAATCTCGTTGCGAGATTTGAGGTAAAATTTATTTAATTGTTATTTAAATTTTACACACACAATAATTTAATCGTTGAATGGTTGATACCCACACCATGGAATTGTTCCATGATAAAAATTTTTAAACTTCCGCTGCACCGGGTATCAATCGTGATTGATCAGAGAGCCGCGTTTTCCAACACTGGAAAAGCAGCTCGAGCAGCGGCTTCTTGTTGTTGCCTACGGAGTTTTCGCCTTCGCCTATGCAAAGTTCTTTCGATCTCTGGATCGTAGAAAAAATCCTCTTCAACAAGATCACCTGAAAGCATGAACTAAAAAGAACTAGAAACAAAGAAAAGAAAAGACAGTAAGATTAATCAAAATAAAATAAAAATAAAATGAACACAAAAAAAAATTTACACCGTTCCCCGGCAACGGCGCCAAAATTTGGTAGCGCTTATCGCGTATGCCCAAATTACCCGACTCAATCAAATAAACAAATAATGCAGTAGCGTGAGTAGGGATCGTTTTCACGAAAAAGGTAAATTTAAAAGTGTTCTTTAAAATAAAATGGGGTTTTGGAGTTTGGATTAACTACTAAAAACTTTAAGCAATCAAAATTCACTAGCATGCAAAATTTAAATAAAAGACTGGAGAAATTCAATAAGAGATGAGACTTGGTATCGGTCGACTACACCCTTGATATTCATTCATTCAATCATCGATTCTCTAAAATAATTAATCTTATTAAATATTTTTCATTGAAAATTCAATTTCTGTCTCACCGTAATATTAGTTAATTAGAAAACAGCATTCTTAATTAACCCTTACCAATGGACCAACCTGATAACAGCAATCTAGATTTAAATCCACGGTAGCATTCAAACTAGTAAAACTGACAAAACTAGACAACACTACACCAGCGGTTATATTTAGCCTATCCAATAATTGACCCTACGAGATAATAAATTCAACAGCAGAAATTATCACACGTAGTTGCTTCGTAAATTAGATTATTCAAACAATTACGGATTTGAATTCTAATTTAGCTATCGCTTGCAATACAAAATCCTAAGATGGTCAATCCTAAAATCTCGCATACAAACATAAAATAAAACAGATCAAATATTGATACTTAATAAAAATTAAAACACTACAAATCAAATCTCATAATGAAATATACCAAGGGTTCGTCTCCCTCAACCAAGTAAAAGAGTTTAGCTACAACGATTCATAGAAAAATTCACAAAATTCAAAGAAAAAGAAGAAAACTAGAATTAAGAATTCAAGAAGAAAACCTAGCCTCCAATGTGTCTCCACAAGTCTGATAAAATCCTATTAAAATGGAATATTAATCTAATAAAGGCTAGGAACTAAATTAACAAAGTTTCCAAAAATACATTTTTTTTCCGGAATCACGACGCCCGCTCGATCTGCAACATTCTGCGGATCGAGCGACTTGAAAATGCGTAGCTCTCTGCCTCGCGTAAAAAGGGTCTCGCTCGATTTGCAAACTCCTGCGGATCGAGCAAGAGAGAATTGTCTTCCTACTGTCTTCATAATATAAGTGCTCGCTCGATCTGCATACTCTTGCGGATCGATCGAGAGAGAATTTCCAGAAATTGTCCAGCATTTCCCTTGCTTCAAATGGTTCCATCTTAGTCCGCAAAATAAGTGACCTAACCACAAAAACAAGAATCCCATCATGCAAACACGGAAAATGCAATACGAACAAAATGCTAAAATAAAACATGCAACTAATGCAAAACAACAACAAAAATGATACTAACAAATGCAACAAAAACACAACTATCAAAATGTTATTTGATTCACTTGATTATGGTGATGAACGAAGAGTCAGACTGATAGGGCACCAGTTGCATGAGGTTGCGAAGAGTTTGTGGTTCACAACCAAGAAAGCTTTGGAGCGTAGAGGAACTGTACTCACCTGGAATGTTTTCAAAACTGAGTTTTACCAACGCTTCTTTCCGGTGTCTTACCGCAAAGACAAAGGTGCTGAATTTGCTAATCTAAAGCAGGGAAATTTAAACATTGAAGAATATGTTGCAAAATTTTCTACCTTGCTACGTTTTGGTCCACATGTTGCTGAGAGTGACGAGGCAATGGCTGATCAGTTCATTAATGGACTGAATCCAGACGTATTTACTTTGGTAAATACAAGGCGATCGAATACTTTTGCTGAGGCCTTGAATAATGCCAAAGGAGCGAAAGCTGGTTTGATACAACATCGAGGAGCTTTGTATGCCGCTCAGCCTCAGAGGCAGTCACAACCTCCAGTTCAGGCTCCACAACAATCGTCTCGATTTGAAAGTGGTGGTAGTAGCAGTGGTAAGAAAGGATATTTGCAAGCTCGAGGGAAATAGTTTAAAAAGTCAGGGAGCAGTTCATCTAGTTCTAGTGGCTCAAAACTGAAGCCAGGAGTGTTTTGTAGCAGTTGTGGTGGAAGTCATCCGACTGATCAGTGCCGAGGTGTATCTGGGAGGTGCCATATATGCCATCAGACTGGCCATTTTGCGAGGGTGTGTCCTCAGAGAGGTGTTGGACAATCACGAGGTACCGAGTCATCACGATCAGTGACTCAACCTACGAGGCAAGCCTCTTCTGTTCATTCCTTCCAACCATCACATCCGCCGCAACAGACACGGCCAGGAGGGAGTCAGACAGGTAGTCAGCCTTTGAGACAACAGGCTCATGTCTTTGCACTGACGGAAGAACAGGCACAGGGAGCACCAGATGATGTGATTGCAGGTAACTGTTCTCTTTATGGTTATCCTGCCTATGTATTGATAGATACTGGTGCATCTCATACGTTTATCTCTGAACGATTTGTATCATTACATGCTTTTCCTCTTGAATCATTACCTGTAGTAGTATCTGTCTTTTCACCTTTTGGGAGAGGTCTTATATCCATGCAGATAGTTAAGAATTGTTTGCTACAGTTTGATGGTAATGGGATAGAGATAGACTGTATTGTGCTTGGTTTGTTTGATTTTGATTGCATTATCGGGATTGATATGCTAACCAAGTACAGAGCTACCGTAGACTATTTTCAGAAAGTGGTGAGGTTCAGACCCGAGATGGCTGGAGAATGGAAATTCTATGGTAAGGGTTCTCGTGCTAAGATTCCTCTGATTTCGGTATTATCTATGACTCGACTTTTGCAGAAAGGAGCAGAGGGATTTATTGTCTATACAGTTGATGTTCTGAAAACTAGCCCGAACCTGGCTGATTTGCCAGTGGTTAGTGAATTTGCGAACGTTTTTCCTGATGAAATTATGGGATTACCTCCATATCGTGAGATAGATTTCAGCATAGAACTGATGTCAGGTACTGTACCAATTTCTAAAGCACCTTATCGAATGGCACCAGTAGAGTTAAAAGAATTGAAAGAACAATTGGAAGATTTACTGGCCAAGGGATACATTCGACCTAGTGTTTCTCCTTGGGGTGCTCCAGTATTATTTGTTAGATATAAAGACGGTTCCATGAGACTTTGTATCGACTTCCGGCAACTGAACAAGGCAACGGTAAAGAACAAATACCCTTTGCCTCGTATTGATGATTTATTTGATCAGTTGCAGGGTTCTTCTGTGTATTCCAAGATCGATCTGAGATCTGGATACCATCAGCTGAGAGTTAGAGATTCTGATATTCCGAAAACTTCTTTCAGAATCAGGTATGACCACTATGCGTTTATAGTTATGCCGTTTGGTCTGACGAATGCTCCAGTTGTGTTTATGGCTTTGATGAATCGTGTTTTTCAGAAATATATTGATGACTTTGTGATAATATTTATTGATGATATTCTGATATATTCGAATAATCTGATTGATCATTCTGAGCATTTGAGAACTGTGTTAAAGACTTTGAGAGCCGAGAAATTGTATGCTAAACTGTCGAAATGTGAGTTTTGGCTGAAACAGGTTGTTTTTCTTGGACATATCATATCCGGAGATGGTATATCTGTTGATCCAAGTAAAGTCGAGGCAGTGATCAATTGGTCTAGACCTACATCTGTTCCTGAGATACGTAGTTTCATGGGTTTGGCAGGGTATTATCGCCGTTTTATTAAAGATTTTTCTAGAATTGCGAAACCGATTACTCAGTTAACTCAGAAGAATGCTTCATTTATCTGGTCTGAAGTTTGTGAATCCAGTTTTCTTGAGTTGAAGAAACGATTGACCAATGCACCAGTCTTGACGATTCCCTCAGGTACTGGTGGTTTTACTGTGTATTATGATGCATCTCATCGAGGCTTGGGATGTGTATTGATGCAGCGAGGGCATGTGATTGCTTATGCCTCGAGACAGTTGAAGCCTCACGAGACCAGATATCCGATTCATGATCTTGAATTGGCTGCCATTGTATTTGCTTTGAAGATTTGACGACATTATCTGTACGGGGAACAGTTTGAGATTTATTTTGATCACAAGAGTCTGAAATATTTGTTTTCACAGTCAGAATTGAATATGAGACAGCGCAGATGGCTTGATTTGCTTAAAGATTTTGATTGTGAGATTAAATACTACCCGGGAAAATCTAATGCAGCTGCTGATGCACTGAGTCGAAAGGTATGTTCCTTGTCTTTATCGACGATTGGTGTATCAAATTTGATTGAAGAATGTTGTCTTTCTGGATTAGTATTTGACACGAATTGTCAGCCTTTTCGACTTTACCACATTCAAGTTGAACCAGCGTTATTGTTGCGAATTAAAGATGCTCAGAAACTTGATCAGAATGTGCAGAATTCGATTGAGAAAGTCCGATCAGGGCATGTATCTGAATATCAGGTTCGAGATGATCTTTTATATGTAAACAATCTCCTTATAGTGCCTGATATTCCTGATGTGCGACAACAACTACTGAAAGAGGCGCATTGTAGCCGTTATAGCATTCATCCTGGTGGTAGGAAGATGTACAATGATCTCAAGGCTCAATATTGGTGGAAACAAATGAAGGCAGATATCACTGATTTTGTGTCTCGGTGTCTTAATTGTCAACAAGTGAAGGCTGAAAGAAAGAAACCGCCTGGTTTATTGCAGAGTTTATCAGTGCCTGAATGGAAATGGGATCATATTTCCATGGACTTCATGACAAAGTTACCTCGATCTTCCCAAGGTTGCGATGCTATCTGGGTGATTATCGATAGATTGACGAAATCAGCGTGTTTTATTCCTTATCGCATGACATATAGACACGATCAGATGTCCGAGAAGTTGTCAGATTACATGGAGTGCCGAAGTCTATTGTATCAGATCGTGATCCTCGATTTACTTCTCACTTCTGGCACAGCTTACAGAATGCTTTAGGTACTCAGCTACACTTGAGCACAGCTTATCATCCACAGACAGACGGACAGTCTGAGCATACCATTCATTGAGCTTGAGTATGGCTTATCATCCAGAGATGGACGGACAGTCAAAGCGTACTATTCGCACTCTAGAGGATATGCTTCATGCGGCAGTGATGGATTTTGGTCCAGCGTGGCATGATCATTTACCCTTGGTGGAGTTCGCCTACAACAATAGTTTCCATCGCAGCATTGGCATGGCACCATTTGAGGCTCTTTATGGACGCCGTTGTCGTACACCTTTGTTTTGGGACGAGGTTGGCAAGCGTCAGGTTGAGGGTCCTCAAATGATTCAGCAGATGATTGATGCAGTAGAGTTGATCTGATGCAGGGTTAAGGCAGCCCAGGATCGACAGGCTAGCTACGCGAACACCCACCGCAGGCCACTTCATTTTGAGGTAGGAGAGTATGTTTTCTTGCGTGTGTCACCTTTCCGGAAGGTGATGAGGTTTGGTCGCAAGGGTAAGTTGACACCTAGATTTATTGGTCCTTTCGAGATTCTCGAGAAGGTTGGGGATGTGGCTTATCGTCTGGCCTTGCCACCCGATCTTTTGGAGATCCACGATGTGTTCCACGTATCCTTGTTGAGGCAGTATGTGGCGGATGAGTCGCATATTTTGCATCCGACCGAGGTAAAAGTAGATCGGGATCTATCGTATGTGGAGAAACCCCTACGGATTCTTGACAGAAAGGACAAGGTACTTCGTAACAAGCGCATACCATTGGTTATGGTACAGTGGCAACGCAGAGGGACAGAGGAAGCTACTTGGGAGTTGGAAAGCCTGATGTTAGCCGAGCAACCCGAGTTATTTTGAGATTTTGTACTTTTTTGTATCGAGTTATACTTGTTCAGTTGTAATAAAGAACATTTGATTGGCTATTTATGTTTTCCTCTAAGACTTAAATTTCGAGGACGAAATTTCTTAAGTGGGGGAGAATGTAGTAACCCGCATTTCTAATTAGTGATTAATGAGTAATTAATCACGTGATCATGTCTAGATTAAGTAAAAAATGATTAAGTAAGTTCCTGTTGGGATAACGGACTTCAAAAATGGATTCAGAACATTCGAATTAGTTGAATTGGTTCAGCAAGTTTGGACGCTCCAAACTGGAGTTCGTAGGATCCGAAGAGGATCGGAGGCTCTGTCGGTGGGATCGGAGGACCCAAATAGGGTTTAGGCTTACATCATCAATTACGTCAGCAAGGTGATGTCATCATGACATCACTGATGGAACTTCGGAGGACCCAAAGTAAAGATCGGATGGTCCGATCGTGTTCGGACGATCCAAAGTTATGATCGGAGGATTCGAACCAGTTCGGAGGGCCCGAAGCCGAGTTCAGACGGCCCGAACGTCGTCTATAAATAGAGGAGCCGAGGCTCATTTGTGACTCACACATTTCCTCTCTTCTCTCTCAATTCCTAAGCCTTCTAACTCAGATCTAGGGAGATCTAGGCATCCTACGGGGAATCCGAAAGTGGCTTAGTGATCTAGACATCGTCGCGGAGCTACGGCCTAGTTTTGAGGCTATCGACAGCAAAGGGCTAACGACTGACGCAGGTATAGCTTTGGCATCCTAAAAATATTTAGGAGCATGCAATAGCTTAATTGAGGCTTTTAGAGCTTAATTGATGATGCATGGATATTTGCATTGTAGTAACAGTAGACTGGACTAGTAGGCTTGGAGTCTAGGTCAATGGAGCTAGGTTTGACCAGCAGTGTTAGAGGTACGTAAGTACTGACCGAGATAGCCGGCATGATATATTTGCTTATATGTTGCATGAGTATGTGCTATATGTTTTATCATGTTTTAGCATGTTTTATCGTCTTAGCACATACATGATTTTACGTGTGACTGCATCCAGAGAGATGTGAGTCATTGACAGTCTCCATAGGGAACAATGATCTTATTTTGGACTCGAGTCAGGTATGACAGTTTCCATATGAGGCTTGTATCCTGTTTTGGATTCGGGTCAGGATGGGGTTGGCTCAGCCCTGATATGGAGTATACGAGTACCCCGCGGAGTAGCTCTCTAGCCGGTACTGTATATTCCCGGCGCCATGAGCAAGTGTTTTCACTTGAGTTTTAAATCATCTGTGTGCGCATATTTGTATTTATATCATTGCTTTGTATTGAGTGTTCTAGCTCACGCCCCTGTATTTGGATATCGTGTACCTTGTGGCGGGGTAGGTTTGAGGCTGGACGGTGCAGGCGGCTCTCAGCAGGATTGAGCTTGAGGAGTACGAGGTTGTAGAGGGTAGGGATTTATTTACCTTGAACCTTCGATTTGGTTGTATAACAGTATTTATACACTTGTGATAGCGTCGGTTGTATTCTGCCGATTGGATTTGTTGTATTTTAATTATCCACACTTTACGCTTTAAGCTTTTATTGCGTGCGCTTTTACTATAACTCTGATTAGGTAGTGGATCCGGGATGGGTCACTACAAGATCTCTCCCCAAAGGTGAAGAGACAGATACTACTACAGGTAATGATTCAAGAGTCAAAGCATGTAATGATACAAATCGTTCAGAGATAAACGTATGAGATGCACCAGTATCTATCAATACATAGGCAGGATAACCATAAAGAGAACAGTTACCTGCAATCACATCATCTGGTGCTCCCTGTGCCTGTTCTTCCGTCAGTGCAAAGACATGAGCCTGTTGTCTCGAAGGCTGACTACCTGTCTGACTCCCTCTTGACCATGATGACTCGGTACCTCGTGATTGTCCAACACCTCTATGAGGACACACCCTCGCAAAATGGTCAATCTGATGGCATATATGGCACCTCCCAGATACACCTCGGCACTGATCAGTCGGATGACTTCCACCACAACTGCTACAAAACACTCCTGACTTCAGTTTTGAGCCACTGGAACTAGATGAACTGCTCCCTGACTTTTTAAACTGTTTCCCTCAAGCTCACAAATATCCTTTCTTACCACTGCTACTACCACCACTTTCAAATCGAGACGATTGTTGTGGAGCCTGAACTGGAGGTTGTGACTGCCTCTGAGGCTGAGCGGCATACGAAGCTCCTCGATGTTGTATCAAACCAGCTTCCGCTCCTTTGGCATTATTCAAGGCCTCAGCAAAAGTATTCGGTCGCCTTGTATTTACCAAAGTAAATACGTCTGGATTCAGTCCATTAATGAACTGATCAGCCATTGCCTCGTCACTCTCAGCAACATGTGGAGCAAAACTCAGCAACGTAGAAAATTTTGCAACATATTCTTCAATGTTTAAATTTCCCTGCTTCAGATTAGCAAATTCAGCACCCTTGTCTTTGCGGTAAGACACCGGAAAGAAGCGTGTTGGAGAACTGTGATCAGATCAATCAAGAATTGATACCCGGTGCAGCGGAAGTTTAAAAATTTTATATGGAACAATTCCATATCATGGGTATCAAAACTTTACGATTAAATTGTGTGTGTAAAAATTAAATAACAATTAAATTTTTACCTCCAATCTCGAATCGAGATTATGGACACCAACAGATTACTCTGCTCTTTTTGTATATCCCAGGAACTGATGGACGAACAATTCTTCAATCAGGTCCATGAACATAAGTTTAATCCCTCTGATAGATTGCACTAGAAAATCTATCAGAAGTTTCTACGAAGAGAATTAACGAATTTGATCCGTTAAACCAGACTGCAAATTCAAAATTCACAGGCTGGATTTTTCCGAGCAGAGAGGGAGGGGGGCGGCCACTTAGAGAGAAAAACAGCTAGGGTTTTTGAAAATTGTGACCTCTGTTGTGTAATTTCTGTACTGCAATAACTTATTTATAATATGGGCTGCTAACAGCTTTGGGCCCATTAGTCATAAGTTCAAGCCTGACAAGCAAAGCCCGCATGTTCAGAAATTAATATAAAATTCATCGTGACTCAGATTGATAAACCAATTTCACCAATGTGCACAGAAACCATTTCTGCATCTTTTAAAGTCAAGATAAATTTTCTGAATCCAAATTCAGTGGTTTCCAAAAATGCCCATCCCTATGTCATTTTAGGAAATCTTACTCCTCTACTCTTAAATAAGAAGTCCCACTTCTTTGTTCATTAAATTTAACTCTTTAAATTTAACTATCTCAACGGGGATTAAAAATACATTACTTGTGTGACCCTCAATGGTTCAGGAATACAGCTAGCCGTGGGCTCACAACTCCTTGTGACTCGGAACAATAATTTCCGACTTGCCCATCGAATCATGGTAAGAGCGCCTAGCAACATCGCCCCATGATTTCCTAGGTATCACTGATAGTTCCTGCAAGAACCAATAGATTTTGGTTAGCATACAGTACGGTCCCTTCATCCATATATCCCGATCGAATCAACAACCATTGGTAAATCGAGAGTCGTTCGAGATTCGATAACTATGCAATACATCTTGAAGATCAAATAGTGACATCGCATGTGCTACTAAGAAACCATTTCTTAAAACACATCATGTACTCTGGCCAGAGATTCGTCACACTAATATCTCCTCAGATTGCATAGGATATCCACACTAGCAAGTATGTGGTGAATCCTTGATAACAAAGCATCGACTCCTATATGTGTCGTAACTGTACCCAATCCCGACACCTGATGACCCCAATAGAGTCGGTAAACGAGTCAAAATACAGTACTAGCATATAGAGTCTCAATGGTGTTTCAAGTAGTAAGGACTAATGGTGTACAACCAAAACCACGGACTTTATCCACTCGATAAGTGATAACCACTTGGAAAGTCCGGATAGGGTAGTTCGATCATTCATCGTATGAATATCCATTTGCATGATTTGAACATCTCTATGTTCCATACCAATGAAACGTGGTACTCGGCATCGCAAATGCTAGTCTCAATCTCGAGCGATCCTTATCCTTATTAACGGACGGCTCAATCGACTAGGAACTGTTTAGAATATACAGTGACTATAAGATGTGTTTCATGATAGCCATCCCCATGTGCTACCACATCTTACATACACTATAGTATATTCAAGGTCTTCATCTAAACATTTTATAGTATGTCACAACATAATAATACGATAAAAGATAAAGTAAACGCCTTTATAAAAGTGTAAATTATATTAAACAAAAGATTGTTTATACAAAGAGTCATCAAAGCCCTTAGCCACAAGTTGGCTCATCGGGCACCCACTCTTTCAATCTCCCACTTGCCCTAAAGCAAACTAGTCATACTACGCAGTCCCATTGCTTCGCGATGTTTGTCAAATAATGGTCCTGGCAAGGGCTTAGTAAGTGGATCAGCGATATTGTCTGCAGAGGCCACTCTCTCGACAGTGATGTCTCCTCTTTCCACGATCTCCCGGATGATGTGGTATTTCCTCAGTACGTGTTTGGATCTTTGATGAGACCTTGGTTCCTTTGCCTGAGCAACGGCACCCGTGTTGTCATAGTACACCGGGACTGGACCAACAACTTCAGGAATAACGCCCAACTCTTGGACGAAATTCCTCATCCAAACGACCTCTTTAGCAGCAGCTGATGCCGCAATGTATTCTGCCTCAGTGGTGGAATCCGCTGTGGTGTCTTGCTTGGAACTCTTCCAAGAGACAGCACCGCCATTGAGCATGAACACAAATCCAGAGGTTGACTTCGAGTCATCTACGTCACTTTGGAAGCTAGAGTCGGTATAGCCTTCCAATTTCAGTTCTCTTCCTCCATATACCATGAACATATTCTTAGTCCTTCGTAAGTACTTAAGAATGTCCTTCACGGCTTTCCAATGCATTTGACCGAGATTGGCTTGATATCTGCTCGTGACACTCAGAGCAAATGCTACATCCGGTCTGGTAGATATCATCCCATACATGATACTACTTATGGCTGACGCATATGGTACATGTGTCATTTTCTCTATCTCTTCATCAGTCTTGGGACACATAGACTTGGATAGAGAAACTCCATGACACATGGGTAGATGTCCTCTCTTGGACCCATCCATTGAAAAACTTTTCAATATGGTTTCGATGTAAGTTGATTGAGTGAGTCCTATCATTCTCTTAGATCTATCTCTATAGATCTGTATCCCTAGAATATAGGATGCCTCACCCAAATCCTTCATCGAGAATCTACCTGATAACCATATCTTTGTTGACTGCAACATCCCTACGTCATTCCCAATGAGTAGGATGTCATCAACATAAAGTACTAAGAATGTCACAGCATCCTTAACTACTTTCTTGTACACGCATGGTTCCTCCGGGTTTTTGATGAAACCAAAATCCTTTATTGTTTCATCAAATTTCTGGTTCCAACTTCTTGATGCTTGTTTGAGACCATAGATTGATCTCTGAAGCTTGCATACCTTATGCTCGCTTCCCATGGATGTGTATCCCTCAGGCTGCGTCATATAGATCTCTTCCTTAATATTTCCATTAAGAAATGCAGTCTTCACATCCATTTGCCATATCTCATAGTCATACCAAGCAGCTATGGCAATAAGGATTCTTATGGACTTGAACATTGCAACTGGTAAAAAGGTTTCATCATAGTCAACTCCTTGTCTTTGAGTATAACCTTTTGCCACCAATCGTGCCTTGTAGGTCAATACCTTACCATCAGGCCCAAGCTTTCTCTTGTAGATCCATTTACACCCTATTGGAACAATTCCATCGGGAGGATCTACTAAAGACCAAACTTGGTTTGTATGCATCGAATCTATTTCCGACTGCATAGCTTCAAGCCATAAATTTGAATCCGCATCAGAAATTGCTTCCTTGAAGTTTCTTGGATCACATCCAACATCGGGTTCACCTTGATCCCCTTCAATAAGAAGACCATATCGTATAGGAGGTCTAGAAGTCCTCTCGGATCTTCTAGGTATAGGCGTGTCCATCAATGGTTCCTGAGGTGTAGGATCATTATTTTGTATTTCGGGTTCTTCTCGAATTTCTTCGAGTTCCATCATCTCGCCTTTCTTATCCAATAAAAACTCCTTATCCAAGAAGGTGGCATTCCTTGAAACAAACACTTTTGTTTCAGTAGGATGATAGAAATAATATTCGATTGAATTCTTTGGATACCCTACAAAATAACATAAGGTGGATCGACTATCCAACTTATCTCCCACTGTCTGCTTCACGTAAGCAGGACATCCCCAAATCCTCAAGTACGAATACTTAGGAGCTTTGCCATTCCATAACTCGTATGGTGTTTTATCCACTGCTTTGGTGTGGACGTTGTTCAACAACAATACCACAGTTTCAAGTGCGTAGCCCCAAAATGAAGGTGGAAGCTCAGTGAAGCTCATCATGGATCGAACCATGTCCAACAAAGTTCGATTACGACGCTCCGATACACCATTCAGCTGAGGTGTCATAGGAGGAGTCCACTGAGAGAGAATCCCATTCTCTTTCAGATAGTCCAAAAACTCGGTACTTAAGTATTCTCCACCTCGATCCGATCGAAGTGCTTTAATACTTTTACCTAGCTTGTTTTCTACTTCAGCCTTGAATTCTTTGAAATTTTCAAATGCTTCAGACTTATATTTCATTAAATATAAATACCCATACCTTGAATAATCATCAGTAAAGGTATTGAAGTAGGTGTGGCCAAATTGAGTACTAATTCTAAATGGACCACAAACATCTGTATGGATCAAATCCAACAAATTTTGACTACGCTCAGGTTTCCCCTTAAAAGGAGATTTAGTCATTTTTCCTTTCAGGCAGGACTCACAAGTAGGTAGAGAGTTAATATCAGACATATCAAACATGCCCTCTCCCACTAGCTTGTTCATCCTCCTTGAGGAAATATGACCTAGCCTAGCATGCCAAAGGTTTGCCGGGTTTTGACTATCGATTTTCCTTTTGTTCGTTGTTACCGGTTTATCAACATAATTTATTGGAACGTCTTTTAATTTTAAGTTATATAGATCGTTTTCAAGTTGTCCATTTCCAATCAAAAATTCATTCTTGTAAATATTGCAAATCTCATTCACAAAATTGCAAGAAAAACCATCTCTATCAAGCATAGAAATAGAAATAATGTTTTTAATCAAATCTGAAACAAATAAAACATCTCTCAAAAGTAACTTAAAATCGTTCTGCAAAATTAAATAAACGTCTCCCACAGCTTTTGCTTCAACTCTAGAACCATTTCCGAGCCTCAGCTGGGTCTCACCCATTCTAAGCTTGCAACTTCTTGTCATCACCTGCAAATCATTGCAAATGTGAGATCCACATCCGGTATCCAATACCCAAGAAGTAGTATTAAGTGAAACATTTATTTCAATATAGAACATACCCTTCGCAGTTCGCAACTGCTCTAGATATTCCTTGCAGTTACGTTTCCAATGACCGGGTTTCTTGCAGTGATGGCAAACATCCTTGGACTTTTCCATGTTTGAAGCCTTTGTCTTGTTCTTCTTCTCGGGTCCGGTTTTCTTGGGTGGGGCAGAACGTTTCTTACCCTTTGTACTTGGACCCTTCTTAGCAGAAGAAGAAGATCCCACCAAGAAAGCCGGTTTATCCTTCTTTAAAGTGGCTTCATATGTTACAAGCATATTGACCATCTCTTCAAGGGAGGCCTCTATCTTGTTCATATTGAAATTTACCACAAATTCGTCAAACGAAGAAGGAAGAGAGAGAAGTAATAAGTCCACATTGAGTTCATGCTCCAACACCAAATCAAGCATTACCAACTTCTGTATGAGCCAAATCACTCGTACCCCATGATCACGGACCGAAGTCCCTTCACGCATGCGACACGTCATTAACTCTTTTACAGTAGCGAACCTTTCAGCTCTCGATTGAGCCCCAAAAAGTTCCTTGAGTTGTACGTGAATGTCAGCAGCATTCACGGTATCCTCAAATCGCCTCTGGAGTTCATCAGACATCGAGGCTTGCATATAGCATTTGGCCTTGATATCATGGTCCCACCATGTATCAAGTTTGGCCAACTCTTCCGGACTTATGTCAGCTGGTGCTTCCTTCGGAGGAGATTTTTCTAACACGTAGAGCATCTTCTCCGAGGTCAAGACAATCTTCAACTTACGGAACCATTCCGTATAGTTTGCGCCAGTCAGTTTATTTTGTTCGAGAATAGAGAATAGTGGATTGCGCGAATTCATCTTAATGAAATACTGAAAAGAAACAGACAATAATCAGTGATTGTTTAATTAATTTAATAAGACATAAAATAGGCGAAATTTATTTTATGAATCTCACTCCCACTATTTTAACGATTTCACTACCCTCTAGTGAAAACGGGAAACTATTTTCCTTAGTGGGAACATGGAGTCCAATTGACAAACTATGGTCCCGAATAATATCAGCCAACCATAATTTTCAAAAGGTAGAGCCCAATTGCTTCCAAAGCAACCTCCACGTTTTTACCTCATGTCCAATAAGGGCCCAATAATATGACGCCGTTTATTGTGACATGTCAAGATGAC